>NW_027195940.1:65000-120000 GCF_038502225.1 Cherax quadricarinatus | reverse complement strand
CCACAGATTATTACAGGTATCAATAGGTAACGACAGACTATCACAGGTAACCACAGATTACAACAGGTAACGACAGACTATCACAGGTAACCACAGATTACCACAGGTAACCACAGATTACCACAGGTAACCACAAACTATCACAGGTAACCACAGATTACCACAGGTAACCACAGATTATCACAGGTAACCACAGATTACCACAGGTAACCACAGACTATTACAGATGACCACAGACTATCACAGGTAACCACTGATTACCACAGGTAAGTAACCACAGACTATTACAGGTGACCACAGACTATCACAGGTAACCACAGACTACCACAGGTAACCACAGACTATTACAGGTGACCACAGACTATCACAGGTAACCACAGACTATCACAGGTAACCACAGACTACCACAGGTAACCACAGACCACACAGGTAATCACAGATTATCACAGGTGACCACAGACTATCACAGGTAACCACAGACTACCACAGGTAACCACAGACTATTACAGGTGATCACAGACTATCACAGGTAACCACAGACTATCACAGGTAACCACAAACTACCACAGGTAACCACAGACCACACAGGAAATCACAGACTATCACAGGTGACCACAGACTATAACATGTGACCACAGACTATCACAGGTAACCACAGACTATCACAGGTAACCACAGACTACCACAGGTAACCACAGACTACACAGGTAATCACAGACTATTACAGGTGACCACAGACTATCACAGGTAACCACAGATTACCACAGGTAACCACAGACTATCACAGGTAACCACAGACTATCACAGGTAACCACAGATTACCACAGGTAACCACAGATTATTACAGGTGACCACAGACTATTACAGGTAACCAGAGACTACCACAGGTAACCACAGACTACCACAGGTAACCACAGACTACACAGGTAATCACAGACTATTACAGGTGACCACTGACTACAACAGGTAACCACAGATTACCACAGGTAACCACAGACTATCACAGGTAACCACAGACTATCGCAGGTGACCACAGACTATCACAGGTAACCACAGATTACCACAGGTAACCACAGACTATCACAGATAACCACAGACTATCACAGGCGACCACAGACTATCACAGGTAATCACAGATTACCACAGGTAACCACAGATTATTACAGGTGACCACAGACTATTACAGGTAACCAGAGACTACCACAGGTAACCACAGACTACACAAGTAATCACAGACTATTACAGGTGACCACAGACCACACAGATAATCACAGACTATCACAGGTGACCACAGACCATTACAGGTGACCACAGACTATCACAGGTAACCACAGACTATCACAGGTAACCACAGACTACCACAGGTAACCATAGACTACACAGGGAATCACAGACTATCACAGGTAACCACAGATTACCAAAGGTAACGACAGACTATCACAGGTAACCACAGATTACCACAGGTAACCACAGATTACCACAGGTAACCACAAACTATCACAGGTAACCACAGATTACCACAGGTAACCACAGATTATCACAGGTAACCACAGATTACCACAGGTAACCACAGACTATTACAGATGACCACAGACTATCACAGGTAACCACAGATTACCACAGGTAAGTAACCACAGACTATTACAGGTGACCACAGACTATCACAGGTAACCACAGACTACCACAGGTAACCACAGACTATTACAGGTGACCACAGACTATCACAGGTAACCACAGACTATCACAGGTAACCACAGACTACCACAGGTAACCACAGACCACACAGGTAATCACAGATTATCACAGGTGACCACAGACTATCACAGGTAACCACAGACTACCACAGGTAACCACAGACTATTACAGGTGATCACAGACTATCACAGGTAACCACAGACTATCACAGGTAACCACAAACTACCACAGGTAACCACAGACCACACAGGTAATCACAGACTATCACAGGTGACCACAGACTATTACAGGTGACCACAGACTATCACAGGTAACCACAGACTATCACAGGTAACCACAGACTACCACAGGTAACCACAGACTACACAGGTAATCACAGACTATTACAGGTGACCACAGACTATCACAGGTAACCACAGATTACCACAGGTAACCACAGACTATCACAGGTAACCACAGACTATCACAGGTAACCACAGATTACCACAGGTAACCACAGACTATTACAGGTGACCACAGACTATCACAGGTAACCACAGACTATCACAGGTAACCACAGACTACCACAGGTAACCACAGACTACACAGGTAATCACAGACTATTACAGGTGACCACTGACTACAACAGGTAACCACAGATTACCACAGGTAACCACAGACTATCACAGGTAACCACAGACTATCGCAGGCGACCACAGACTATCACAGGTAACCACAGATTACCACAGGTAACCACAGACTATTACAGGTGATCACAGATTACTACAGGTGACCACAGACTATTACAGGTAACCAGAGACTACCACAGGTAACCACAGACTACACAAGTAATCACAGACTATTACAGGTGACCACAGACCACACAGGTAATCACAGACTATCACAGGTGACCACAGACCATTACAGGTGACCACAGACTATCACAGGTAACCACAGACTATCACAGGTAACCACAGACTACCACAGGTAACCACAGACTACACAGGTAATCACAGACTATCACAGGTAACCACAGATTACCAAAGGTAACCACAGACTATTACAGGTAACCACAGACTATTACAGGTGACCACAGACTATCACAGGTAACCACAGACTATCATAGGTAACCACAGACTACCACAGGTAACCACAGACTACACAGGCAATCACAGACTATTACAGGTGACCACAGACTATCACAGGTAACCACAGACTTTCACAGGTAACCACAGACTACCACAGGTAACCACAGACTACCTCAGATAACCACAGACTATTACAGGTAACCACAGACTATTACAGGTGACCACAGACTATTACAGGTGGCCATAGACTATCACAGGTAACCACAGACTACCAAAGGTAACCACAGACTATCACAGGTAATCACAGACTATCACAGATAACCACAGACTATTTCAGGTGACCACAGACTATCACAGGTAACCACAGATTACCACAGGTAAGTAACCACAGAATATCACAGGTGACTACAGACTATCACAGGTAACCACAGACTACCACAGGTAACCACAGACTACTACAGGTGACCACAGACTATCACAGGTATCGACAGACTATCACAGGTAACTACAGACTACCACAGGTAACCACAGACCACACAGGTAATCACAGACTATCACAGGTAACCACAGACTATCACAGGTAACCACAGACTACCACAGGTAACCACAGACTATTACAGGTGACCACAGACTATCACAGGTAACCACAGACTACCACAGGTAACCACAGACTATTACAGGTGACCACAGCCTATCACAGGTAACCACAGACTATCACAGGCAACCACAGACTACCACAGGTAACCACAGACTACACAGGTAATCACAGACTATTACAGGTGACCACAGACTATCACAGGTAACCACAGATTACCACAGGTAACCACAGACTATCACAGGTAACCACAGACTATCACAGGTAACCACAGATTACCACAGGTAACTACAGACTATTACAGGTGACCACAGACTATTACAAGTGACCACAGACTACCACAGGTAACCATAGACTATCACAGGTAACCACAGACTACCACAGGTAACCACAGACTACACAGGTAATCACAGATTATTACAGGTGACCACAGACTATCACTGGTAACCACAGACTATCACAGGTAACCACAGACTACCACAGGTAACCACAGACTACACAGGTAATCACAGACTATCACAGGTAACCACAGATTACCACAGGTAACCACAGACTATTACAGGTGACCACAGACTATCACAGGTAACCACAGACTATCACGGGTAACCACAGACTACCACAAGTAACCACAGACTACACAGGTAATCACAGACTATTACAGGTGACCACAGACTATCACAGGTAACCACAGACTACCACAGGTAACCACAAGCTATTACAGGTAACCACAGACTATTACAGGTGACCACAGACTATTACAGGTGACCATAGACTAACACAGGTAACCACAGACTATTACAGGTAACCACAGACTATTACAGGTGACCACAGACTATCACAGATAACCACAGACTACCACAGATAACCACAGACTATTACAGGTAACCACAGACTATTACAGGTAACCACAGACTATTACAGGTGACCACAGACTATCACAGATAACCACAGACTACCACAGGTAACCACAGACTATTACAGGTGACCACAGACTATTACAGGTGACCACAGACTATTACAGGTAACCACAGACTATTACAGGTGACCACAGACTATCACAGATAACCACAGACTACCACAGATAACCACAGACTACCACAGGTAACCACAGACTATTACAGGTAACCACAGACTATTACAGGTAACCACAGACTATTACAGGTGACCACAGACTATCACAGATAACCACAGACTACCACAGGTAACCACAGACTATTACAGGTAACCACAGATTAACCACAAGTAACCACAGTTTATCAAAGTTATCCACAAGTAACACATATGACATACACATTCTCAACACATTATCCAGCACTGTTCTCTCAGTGCCCGAATGTCAAACAAACCATATATATACATATATATATATATATATATATATATATATATATATATATATATATATATATATATATATATATATATATATATATATATATATATATTATATATATATATATATATATATATAAATATATATATATATATATATATATATATATATGTATATATATATATATATGTATATATATATATGTATATATATATATATATGTATATATATATATATATATATATATATATATATATATATATTTTTATATATATATATATATATATATATATATATATATATCTATATCTATATATATATATATATATATGGTTTAGAAAGACACGTAAGCAAACACTATAACATATTTATTAGAAAACGTTTCGGTCCTGGGACCATGATCACTTCTAACATACAGAGGTAGAAAGACATTACATATATAGGCGGAGAGTGAGATGTGACGCACGTGACCTGAGGAATGTCATAAGAACATAAGAATGGAGGAACACTGTAGAAGGCCTACTGGCCCATGCGAGGCAGGTCTTTATCAAAACAACCTCTACCTATGATGAGGACGGGTAGACGATGAAATCATGTGACTCCTGTGTTGTTGGGTTGGTGCTGCTTAAGTATCATGTATGCCAATGTCTTTCTACCTCTGTATGTTATAAGTGATCAAGGTCCCAGGACCGAAACGTTTTCTAATAAATATGTTATAGTGTTTGCTTACGTGTCTTTCTAAAACATATATATATGTATATATATATATATATATATATATATATATATATATATATATATATATATATAATATATATATATATATATATATATATATATATATATATATATATATATATATATATATATATATATATATATATATATATATATATATATATATATATATATATATATATATATATATATATGTCGTGCCGAATAGGCAGAACTTGCAATCTTGGCTTAAATAGCAACGCTCATCTTGCCATATAAGACAAGCGAAAATTTGTGTATGCAATAATTTCGCCAAAATCATTCTGAACCTAACTAAAAAAATATATTTCACTGTGTTTGTTTAGTATTAAATTAAATTTAGCAAATCTAAAATATATTTAGATGGGTTACGCTAAAATAAATTGTTCTTGTTATGATAAGGTTACCTAAGTTTTCTAAGATTCTTTTGGAGCAAAATTAAATTTTTTTTACATTAACATTAATGAAAAATTATATCTTTAAACGTATAAGAGAAAATTTTAGAAAGGACTTAATTTTAAATGAGTTCTCGCTAATTGACCAGTTTTACATATTCGGCACGACATATATATATATATATATATATATATATATATATATATATATATATATATATATATATATATATATATATATATATATATATATGTATATAGGCAATGTAGGCAGTGGTGTCGTGACTCCAGAGAATTTTGAACCATTTTTAAAATATGTGATGGTGAGGCCTGACGTGTGCCAATGTTTACCTTTGTATTATAATGACAATGGACACACCTTTCCACTAATTACTGTGATTGTTACGTTACTGCCCCGTCAGCTCGTAATAGTTCAGTAATTACTTTTAATTGGCGATTAGGCGATTTTCCAATTAAATCCCAAGTTAACAATGGTTGTTTATTTTTTATGATGGCAAATTATTACCCCGGGTTTTATTCCCACAAGTTTGGTAATTGCATTTTATTGTGGCTTCTTTACTGTTGGGGCCGCGTTAATTTGTGTAAAAAAGTAGTAAGACGTCTAGAAGGACAATATTGGTGCCAAACTTCTAGAGATAGGTGGCCACAGATGGCCACAACTTATGGCCAAAATAGTGACCAATCAACTTTGACACTCAGTAAAGTGCGGATTACGTCAACACTGTTACGTGTTTCATGACGCATTTAAACCATATCGTGGAAGTTTACTTCTTCGTCTGCTCTAGTCGCAGCCACGTCCCTGACCAGTCAAACTGTTAGTGACTGCATCTGTGGAGTATGCTGGTTAAGCCGGACAGACAGTCAGGGGGGCACTAAGTGCGTGAAGAGCACATGCCACAAGTCTATTTTGAGTCTATGCAGTTATGCAAGTATCTAAGTGCGTGTCTGGAACCTTCACCTGGGTCTCGTAAATACCCAGCCCTCGTAATCCAGGGTTGACCACCGCCACACACACAGGCCAGGATATACTGCCTTGCTTCCCACAACTGCGCATCAAAGCGTGTGTAAATTATAGGAAAGAAACAGCAGTTGTTTGAGGTACCTTAGGGTGCCTAGCGCTTTCTAGTGGTGCCTTGTGGTGCCTTGTGGTGCCTTGTGGTGCCTTGTGGTGCCTTGTGGTGCCTTGTGGTGCCTTGTGGTGCCTTGTGGTTCCTTGTGGTGCCTTGTGGTGCCTTGTGGTGCCTTGTGGTGCCTTGTGGTGCCTTGTGGTGCCTTGTGGTGCCTTGTGGTGCCTTGTAGTGCCTTGTGGTGCCTTGTGGTGCCTTGTGGTGTGTGGCATCGTTCAGCTCGTAATAAAACCTATTTGGTTCACCTGTATCTATACTTCCAGTAATATAGTATATAATATATATATATATATATATATATATATATATATATATATATATATATATATATATATATATATATATATATATATATATATATATATATATATATATATATACTTGAAAGAGTCTATAATACAGTATGTCAAAAACAAACACCGTATGTCAAAGAATGCACAATAACCTGACAAAATAAAATACCAAGAACAGAAGTACACTGTTTAAAGAATCAAAGTTCTTCAAAGATGCTTAATACCGTGTGAAAAGTAATACAGTACCATGTGAGAGAAGCCAGTACTTAACATCAACTGAAACACGATCCCGTGTTTCAGATAGAAGAAATTACATTCTCCAATTCTGGCATCCCCTCCATTCATTCCCCTGACTTAGCTGTTAAGACACTGCAGAAATTACACCTAGGAAAACCTTTTACTGTGTAATTGAACGCTAAGGTAACTGATAATGTAACAGGAGAATTACGTTAGGACACCACGACCATTAACTCAAGTTGATGTAAGTCACTTCTGAGAGTTTTATTATACGTACCCCTCCATTACCACCACTACTACCACTATTGCTGCAACCATTACTACCACCACTACTTCTGCAACCATTACTATAACCATTAATACCACTACTGCTGCAACCATTACTTCCACCACTACTGCGACAACCATTACTACCACCACTACTACTGTAACCACCACTACCACCGCCACCACCACACTACCACCACCACCACCACCGTCACTGTTAACACCATCTATTATCTGTGTCTCACTAACCCTTGTCTCCCTCTGTTCCTCCACTTATCTCTACCACCAATCTTCTTCCTAATTATATCTTCTACATTGCTCCTTCCCAATCACCACAAGTGGACCCAAAGGTATTTCCACTTAACTAGGACATTACCACTTAAGGAGGACACTTTCACTCCAAATTCGCTATAAATCTCTGAAATAATGGTATATAAGTGTACATAAATCTTTCCGAGTGACACATGACTTGAGTCTATAACTTTGTCAATATCTTAGAGACGGTCTAGGCGAGGCACTGGCGTGGTCTTGGATGGTCCAGGCGAGGCACTGGCGTGGTCTTGGATGGTCCAGGCGAGGCACTGGTGTGGTCTTGGATGGTCCAGGCGAGGCACTGGTGTGGTCTTGGATGGTCCAGGCGAGGCACTGGCGTGGTCTTGGATGGTCCAGGCGAGGCACTGGCGTGGTCTTGGATGGTCCAGGCGAGGCACTGGTGTGGTCTTGGATGGTCCAGGCGAGGTACTGGCGTGGTCTTGGATGGTCCAGGCGAGGCACTGGCGTGGTCTTGGATGGTCCAGGCGAGGCACTGGTGTGGTCTTGGATGGTCCAGGCGAGGCACTGGTGTGGTCTTGGATGGTCCAGGCGAGGCACTGGCGTGGTCTTGGATGGTCCAGGCGAGGCACTGGCGTGGTCTTGGATGGTCCAGGCGAGGCACTGGTGTGGTCTTGGATGGTCCAGGCGAGGCACTGGCGTGGTCTTGGATGGTCCAGGCGAGGCACTGGCGTGGTCTTGGATGGTCCAGGCGAGGCACTGGCGTGGTCTTGGATGGTCCAGGCGAGGCACTGGTGTGGTCTTGGATGGTCCAGGCGAGGCACTGGCGTGGTCTTGGATCGTCCAGGCGAGGCACTGGCGTGGTCTTGGATGGTCCAGGCGAGGCACTGGCGTGGTCTTGGATGGTCCAAGCGAGGCACTGGCGTGGTCTTGGATAGTCCAGGCGAGGCACTGGCGTGGTCTTGGATAGTCCAGGCGAGGCACTGGCGTGGTCTTGGATGGTCCAGGCGAGGCACTGGTGTGGTCTTGGATGGTCCAGGCGAGGCACTGGTGTGGTCTTGGATAGTCCAGGCGAGGCACTGGCGTGGTCTTGGATGGTCCAGGCGAGGCACTGGTGTGGTCTTGGATAGTCCAGGCGAGGCACTGGCGTGGTCTTGGATGGTCCAGGCGAGGCACTGGTGTGGTCTTGGATAGTCCAGGCGAGGCACTGGCGTGGTCTTGGATGGTCCAGGCGAGGCACTGGTGTGGTCTTGGATAGTCCAGGCGAGGCACTGGCGTGGTCTTGGATGGTCCAGGCGAGGCACTGGTGTGGTCTTGGATGGTCCAGGCGAGGCACTGGTGTGGTCTTGGATGGTCCAGGCGAGGCACTGGCGTGGTCTTGGATGGTCCAGGCGAGGCACTGGTGTGGTCTTGGATGGTCCAGGCGAGGCACTGGCGTGGTCTTGGATGGTCCAGGCGAGGCACTGGCGTGGTCTTGGATGGTCCAGGCGAGGCACTGGTGTGGTCTTGGATGGTCCAGGAGAGGCACTGGCGTGGTCTTGGATGGTCCAGGCGAGGCACTGGCGTAGTCTTGGATGGTCCAGGCGAGGCACTGGTGTGGTCTTGGATGGTCCAGGCGAGGCACTGGCGTGGTCTTGGATGGTCCAGGCGAGGCACTGGTGTGGTCTTGGATGGTCCAGGCGAGGCACTGGTGTGGTCTTGGATGGTCCAGGCGAGGCACTGGCGTGGTCTTGGATAGTCCAGGCGAGGCACTGGCGTGGTCTTGGATAGTCCAGGCGAGGCACTGGTGTGGTCTTGGATGGTCCAGGCGAGGCACTGGCGTGGTCTTGGATAGTCCAGGCGAGGCACTGGCGTGGTCTTGGATAGTCCAGGCGAGGCACTGGTGTGGTCTTGGATGGTCCAGGCGAGGCACTGGCGTGGTCTTGGATAGTCCAGGCGAGGCACTGGTGTGGTCTTGGATGGTCCAGGCGAGGCACTGGTGTGGTCTTGGATCGTCCAGGCGAGGCACTGGCGTGGTCTTGGATAGTCCAGGCGAGGCACTGGTGTGGTCTTGGATGGTCCAGGCGAGGCACTGGCGTGGTCTTGGATAGTCCAGGCGAGGCACTGGTGTGGTCTTGGATGGTCCAGGCGAGGCACTGGCGTGGTCTTGGATAGTCCAGGCGAGGCACTGGTGTGGTCTTGGATAGTCCAGGCGAGGCACTGGCGTGGTCTTGGATAGTCCAGGCGAGGCACTGGCGTCGTCTTGGATGGTCCAGGCGAGGCACTGGTGTGGTCTTGGATGGTCCAGGCGAGGCACTGGTGTGGTCTTGGATGGTCCAGGCGAGGCACTGGCGTGGTCTTGGATAGTCCAGGCGAGGCACTGGTGTGGTCTTGGATAGTCCAGGCGAGGCACTGGTGTGGTCTTGGATGGTCCAGGCGAGGCACTGGTGTGGTCTTGGATAGTCCAGGCGAGGCACTGGTGTGGTCTTGGATGGTCCAGGCGAGGCACTGGCGTGGTCTTGGATAGTCCAGGCGAGGCACTGGTGTGGTCTTGGATGGTCCAGGCGAGGCACTGGTGTGGTCTTGGATAGTCCAGGCGAGGCACTGGTGTGGTCTTGGATAGTCCAGGCGAGGCACTGGTGTGGTCTTGGATAGTCCAGGCGAGGCACTGGTGTGGTCTTGGATGGTCCAGGCGAGGCACTGGTGTGGTCTTGGATAGTCCAGGCGAGGCACTGGTGTGGTCTTGGATGGTCCAGGCGAGGCACTGGTGTGGTCTTGGATCGTCCAGGCGAGGCACCGGTGTGGTCTTGGATGGTCCAGGCGAGGCACTGGTGTGGTCTTGGATGGTCCAGGCGAGGCACTGGTGTGGTCTCTGATAGTCCAGGCGAGGCACTGGTGTGGTCTTGGATAGTCCAGGCGAGGCACTGGTGTGGTCTTGGATGGTCCAGGCGAGGCACTGGTGTGGTCTTGGATGGTCCAGGCGAGGCACTGGTGTGGTCTTGGATAGTCCAAGCCAGGCACTGGTTTGGTCTTGGATGGTCCAGGCGAGGCACTGGTATGGTCTTGGATGGTCCAGGCGAGGCACTGGTGTGGTCTTGGATGGTCCAGGCGAGGCACTGGTGTGGTCTTGGATCGTCCAGGCGAGGCACCGGTGTGGTCTTGGATTGTCCAGGCGAGGCACTGGTGTGGTCTTGGATGGTCCAGGCGAGGCACTGGTGTGGTCTTTGATAGTCCAGGCGAGGCACTGGTGTGGTCTTGGATAGTCCAGGCGAGGCACTGGTGTGGTCTTGGATGGTCCAGGCGAGGCACTGGTGTGGTCTTGGATGATCCAGGCGAGGCACTGGTGTGGTCTTGGATAGTCCAAGCGAGGCACTGGTGTGGTCTTGGATGGTCCAGGCGAGGCACTGGTGTGGTCTTGGATAGTCCAGGCGAGGCACTGGCGTGGTCTTGGATAGTCCAGGCGAGGCACTGGTGTGGTCTTGGATAGTCCAGGCGAGGCACTGGTGTGGTCTTGGATAGTCCAGGCGAGGCACTGGTGTGGTCTTGGATGGTCCAGGCGAGGCACTGGTGTGGTCTTGGATGGTCCAGGCGAGGCACTGGTATGGTCTTGGATGGTCCAGGCGAGGCACTGGTGTGGTCTTGGATGGTCCAGGCGAGGCACTGGTGTGGTCTTGGATGGTCCAGGAGAGGCACTGGTGTGGTCTTGGATGGTCCAGGCGAGGCACTGGTGTGGTCTTGGATGGTCCAGGCGAGGCACTGGTGTGGTCTTGGATGGTCCAGGCGAGGCACTGGTGTGGTCTTGGATAGTCCAGGCGAGGCACTGGTGTGGTCTTGGATGGTCCAGGCGAGGCACTGGCGTGGTCTTGGATAGTCCAGGCGAGGCACTGGTGTGGTCTTGGATGGTCCAGGCGAGGCACTGGTGTGGTCTTGGATGGTCCAGGTAAGGCACAGGTGTGGTTTTGGATGGTCCAGGCGAGGCACTGGTGTGGTCCTGGTTCTCACACTCTAGGACAACATACTCACACGTGGTCACCAGGTGTCACGTTCTACGGCAACACCTTCACACATGGTCACTGGTTCTTACACTTACGAAGCGCTCAGTAAATCCCAGGAAATACATGTTTTTGACAATACAACTTCGTTAACCTGGGTGATCCTTCTTTTTGTTACCATTAATCATCAAGTTCATGTGTCATTCCAGTGCTCCAGAAAAATAAGCCATTTGCTGAAAGGTGGTGGTGGTGGTGGTGGTGGTTGTGGTGGTGGTGGTGGTTAAACCATCAGGAAACGACACAATGTCTCCCGACAAGGTGTCGTAGTCAGATGGCGACCATCAGGAAACAATGTCTCCCGACAAGGCGTCGTAGTCAATGGAAATATAAACACAAATGCAGTATAATGTGATCCTTTATTGACAACGTTTCACCCACACAGTGGGCTTTCTCAAGTCACACACGGATCTACCTGTGGGCGAAACATCAAGAGACCTCCAAACACGTATTTCAGAACACCAATATGCAAGCAGGACTGACGATACAAGGAATGCCTGTGTACAACATCGCAATTCACACAACCATTTAGTTAACTACAGAAACTCAAGACTTATAGCCACAGAAGACAACACTCAATACAGAAGAATCCTGGAATCATCGCTCATCTCTACAACCAACAATTTCAACCAGAACAATGGCTTCTATAACATAGCTGAACCACTCGCCAAGAAACTTCTTCATCGCTATCCCACATAAGAACATAGAACACTGCAGAAGGTCTACTCAAAACTTGTCCAATACCCCTGCCAAGCTACCCAAGACTCTATAACCCCACCCGGTAGATCATCAGCTGCAGCATTCTCCACCTGACCTCAACATGACTATAAATACTCTCGTACCTTCCAACCCCAGGTAGATCCGTGTGTGACTTGAGAAAGCCCACTGTGTGGGTGAAACGTTGTCAATAAAGGATCACATTATACTGCATTTGTGTTTATATTTCCATTGTGTCGGTATTTTATACCATTTATTTCCATCGTGTCGTAGTCAGATGGCGACCAGGTCTTGGATGGTCTAGCGCACTCTGGCCTACCCTTACTACTTTCCACATTTCATTTAGGCAGGACAGGCTCGCTACATGGTGAAGACTAAAGATAATTTCTTGGTTGGAAGGGAAAACGTCAACAAGCAGTCTAATAATATAAAAACGATGAAAATCAAGCCTTCATTAGATAGTGTTTCCCCTCAATAAGCTTCAAGGAGCGGATGATCGAACCTTCGTAACTACTTTCGTGTGGCCCGGTGGCCCGGTGGCCTGGTGGCCTGGTGGCTAAAGCTCCCGCTTCACACACGGAGGGCTCGGGTTCGATTCCCGGCGGGTGGAAACATTTCGACACGTTTCCTTACACCTGTTGTCCTGTTCACCTAGCAGCAAATAGGTACCTGGGTGTTAGTCGACTGGTGTGGGTCGCATCCTGGGGGACAAGATTAAGGACCCCAATGGAAATAAGTTAGACAGTCCTCGATGACGCACTGACTTTCTTGGGTTATCCTGGGTGGCTAATCCTCCGGGGTTAAAAATCCGAACGAAATCTTATCTTATCTTATCTTATGACTCATACAAAACGCACTACATAAAACTGCAATAACTAATGGAAGGGCATAGCAAAACAAAGTAGAGACCTGCGCAAGAAAACTAAAAAACAGAATAGCGGGAAATAAGGGATGCTACACAACAAAGCTTCAACAAAAGTATCATGTTTCATGTTTTTTTTAATTGGCTTATAGAACGTGTGAAATGAGCTAATTATCTGTTGTTGCCAGGGTCTACAATACTTGGAAAACGGAAATGATATACAGAACACAACAGAAAATTTTCATGATTTTAGCTGGGGGGAAAGATGATCGATCCTTGTGCACGTTTATGAGTGCTGAGGTGGGAAGAGTAACTTGATATTTGCTGATTCTCACGGAAGATGACTTATTGGTGTAAGATGACCTGTAGGATCACCTTTCGACATAAGTTGACCTAGCCTGAGATGACCATCTGACGTAAGATGACCTTAGGCACAGTGACCTTTTCATGTAAGGAAGGTGACCCTTTGACGGTGAAAACAAATAACTTCCCGTGACAGCAAGAGTTACTTAATTTTATTTTTTAGACATGAAGAGACAATGGAGCTTGAAAAGGACAGAGGAAAAACTTGCTGAAGAAGTTTGAGGACGCTGCTGACAGGCTCGCCAAAATATCTTGAAATATTTTGTCTAGTGACAAGGGAAGCGCTAATCCAGGGGAAATGGGAGGTAATCAGATTTAACCTAAGAAAGACTGGGAGCTTGAAGTCCTTAAAGATCACTAACCTTCCTCCAACATCAAAGCACTCCCCTTGAAGGAAAATGATATCGAAGACGTTTATGTGGTCAGAGAATGTGACTCCGTGTTTGTCATAGACGCCTCTGTGGCCACCACGTCACAGATTTGCCAAGATGGAAACAATGTTTCACAACACCTCAGCGATCAACTGGGAGAGACAAACGTCTGTGCTTGGTCTACAACCTTTTGTGTCACCCACAAAAGTTCCGTGTTGCGAGTCCGGCAACAAGGTAATTCCATTGTCTTAAGTGGACGCTTTTCACGAGGTGAATGACATACCACCACTCTCGACCTAACACACTGACTCCACACATTCTTTGCATATTTTAGAAATGAAATGATGAGCCTGGAAAGAAAAAAAAAAGTGCATGGACGAAACATTTATAGGTTGGACGACAAAATTCTTGGCTTGACGAAAGTTTTCGTGGTAGGACGAAACATTTCGTATTTGGGGGAAATATTTCGTTGCTGGATGAGAATGTACGTTCTGCATCAGAAGTAAAGTGATTTAAGCTCTTGCTTGTGTGTAGAAACTTGGCTGTTTAGCCTCGGTGTGACAGATATGGTAGTGAGGATAAGCCAGATTGAGACCAGGAGCCAGACAACACCTGAGGCAGCCAGGTTGAGACCAGGAGCCAGCCAACACACGAGGCAGCCAGGTTGAGACCAGGAGCCAGCCAACACACGAGGCAGCCAGGTTGAGACCAGGAGCCAGCCAACACACGAGGCAGCCAGGTTGAGACCAGGAGCCAGCCAACACCTGAGGCAGCCAGGTTGAGACCAGGAGCCAGCCAACACCTGAGGCAGCCAGGTTGAGACCAGGAACCAAACAACACCCGAGGCAGCCAGGTTGAGACCAGGAGAAAGACAACACATGAGGCAGCCAGGTTGAGACCAGGAGCCAGACAATACCTGAGGCAGCCAGGTTGAGACCAGGAGCCAGACAACACCTGAGGCAGCCAGGTTGAGACTAGGAGCCAGCCAACACCCGAGGCAGCAAGGTTGAGACCAGGAGCCAGACAACACCTGAGGCAGCCAGGTTGAGACCAGGAGCCAGACAACACCTGAGGCAGCCAGGTTGAGACCAGGAGCCAGACAACACCTGAGGCAGCCAGGTTGAGACCAGGAGCCAGCCAACACCCGAGGCAGCCAGGTTGAGACCAGGAGCCAGCCAACACCCGAGGCAGCCAGGTTGAGACCAGGAGCCAGACAACACCTGAGGCAGCCAGGTTGAGACCAGGAGCCAGACAACACCTGAGGCAGCCAGGTTGAGACCAGGAGCCAGACAACACCTGAGGCAGCCAGGTTGAGACCAGGAGCCAGCCAACACCCGAGGCAGCCAGGTTGAGACCAGGAGCCAGACAACACCTGAGGCAGCCAGGTTGAGACCAGGAGCCAGCCAACACCCGAGGCAGCCAGGCTGAGACCAGGAGCCAGACAACACCTGAGGCAGCCAGGTTGAGACCAGGAGCCAGCCAGCACCTGAGGCAGCCAGGTTGAGACCAGGAGCCAGCCAACACCTGAGGCAGCCAGGTTGAGACCAGGAGCCAGACAACACCTGAGGCAGCCAGGTTGAGACCAGGAGCCAGACAACACCTGAGGCAGCCAGGTTGAGACCAGGAGCCAGACAACACCCGAGGCAGCCAGGTTGAGACCAGGAGCCAGACAACACCTGAGGCAGCCAGGTTGAGACCAGGAGCCAGACAACATCTGAGGCAGCCAGGTTGAGACCAGGAGCCAGACAACACCTGAGGCAGCCAGGTTGAGACCAGGAGCCAGCCAACACCCGAGGCAGCCAAGTTGAGACCAGGAGCCAGACAACACCTGAGGCAGCCAGGTTGAGACCAGGAGCCAGACAACACCCGAGGCAGCCAGGTTGAGACCAGGAGCCAGACAACACCCGAGGCAGCCAGGTTGAGACCAGGAGCCAGCCAACACCCGAGGCAGCCAGGTTGAGACCAGGAGCCAGACAACACCTGAGGCAGCCAGGTTGAGACCAGGAGCCAGACAACACCTGAGGCAGCCAGGTTGAGACCAGGAGCCAGACAACACCTGAGGCAGCCAGGTTGAGACCAGGAGCCAGCCAACACCCGAGGCAGCCAGATTGAGACCAGGAGCCAGACAACACCTGAGGCAGCCCGGATGAGACCAGGAGCCAGCCAACACCCGAAGCAGCCAGGTTGAGACCAGGAGCCATACAACACCCGAGGCAGCCAGGTTGAGACCAGGAGCCAGACAACACCTGAGGCAGCCAGGTTGAGACCAGGAGCCAGACAACACCTGAGGCAGCCAGGTTGAGACCAGGAGCCAGACAACACCCGAGGCAGCCAGGTTGAGACCAGGAGCCAGACAACACCTGAGGCAGCCAGGTTGAGACCAGGAGCCAGACAACATCTGAGGCAGCCAGGTTGAGACCAGGAGCCAGACAACACCTGAGGCAGCCAGGTTGAGACCAGGAGCCAGCCAACACCCGAGGCAGCCAGGTTGAGACCAGGAGCCAGACAACACCTGAGGCAGCCAGGTTGAGACCAGGAGCCAGACAACACCCGAGGCAGCCAGGTTGAGACCAGGAGCCAGACAACACCCGAGGCAGCCAGGTTGAGACCAGGAGCCAGACAACACCCGAGGCAGCCAGGTTGAGACCAGGAGCCAGACAACACCTGAGGCAGCCAGGTTGAGACCAGGAGCCAGACAACACCCGAGGCAGCCAGGTTGAGACCAGGAGCCAGACAACACCTGAGGCAGCCAGGTTGAGACCAGGAGCCAGACAACACCCGAGGCAGCCAGGTTGAGACCAGGAGCCAGACAACACCCGAGGCAGCCAGGTTGAGACCAGGAGCCAGACAACACCTGAGGCAGCAAGGAGGTATACACACTGATAGTTTGGCTTGCACACTAGCCTGTGAGTTTTAGGGTTCTGCCGTGGCTTCAAGTCCCGGCCGATATTTAAGACAAACTCAGTACACAATGAATGTGACTAACATTCCAACTGTAAACATTTTCAGTTGAGAGAAAAAGAGTCTGTACAGGAACGAGAGTTTGTTGTATAGAACATGAGTTCGTTTTAAAGTGCATGACACTGTAAATTACCTGACGTGGCACTTCATAAGTGTGTGACCTTTTATAAGTAACCTGATGACAAGTTCTACAGTAGGTACTGTACAGTACATCGTGAAAAAAAAATACTATAGTGAAAATAGGAAATGAAACCTGAGCGCTTTCATGTGCTTACACACACATATCTTCCCTCTCCTGAAGATGTGTGTGTAAGCACATGAAAGCGCTCAGGTTTCATTTCCTGTTTTCACTGGGTTTTTTTCATGTTTGCAGTTACGCGTTTTATTGTAATTTCTTTCATAATACATCATTATCATCCATGATGATCAAGTGAAATATGTTACCAAGTCGCCTCTTCCGTTTTTTTTCAATCCTGAAAAATAGTTCTCACGTAGAAGACACGAATAAAATAAACTTACTAAATTTCTGGGTCATTGATGCAAATCTTGAAGTCAATGTTTTTTTTTTCTATACGGAACGATTATTTTAATTTAGACTTATTCTAATATTCACGTCCATATGATACATAATGCTTTTACAGGCTAATAATAGGTATCACCCAAAATGGTATAAAATACCGACAGGTTGTCAGGTAAGACACATATGCAACAGTTAGGTATCTCAAAATAAAGATACCTAACTGTTGCATATGTGTCTTACCTGACAACCAGGTATCACCCAAGAGCATCGTGATATTCTGAAATTGTTAGTCCCCATCAGGAAAATTGGATGTCGGTGATCCATCACCAAATATTCAGGTCAGTATTCTCTCACTTCTAACATCACTGACTCCATCGCCGTGTTTTTATGGAGACCATTCAACCTCACTAGTGGGCAGTGGGCCAGTTAACATCTCTCTTCTAAGTGGGCACGGGCGTTCGATAGGAAAAAGAGGATGGTTGCTCCTTCCGTCATGAATCAAGTCTGTGCTAAGGGAATAAACTTAATATTAAGGGCTTGCCTATCCTTAGCCATCAGAGGAAGCCCTTGGAATAATTTCCCGTGGAAAAGTTCTAGTGAACCGTGACGAACATTTACGAGGGATTTACTACTCGTCAATGTGCCAAAAACTCACAACCAATGGGGCGAGAACTCCCTCCTCCCCCCCCCCAAAAAAAAAAGCTTGAGAAAGATCTTCATCTGTTCCAGGAACGGTGGTACAAGTGGCTAATGGAGTTTAGAAGATACAAGGAGGGCAGACATAGTCTACCACCTGAGACAGAAACAATTCAGTGAGACAAACACCGAGAGAGACCTTGGTAGAGATAAAAGTTATAAAATACTGACACGATGGAAAAATAAACACAAATACAGTATATTGCGGGCCTTCATTGACTACGTTTCGCCCACTGAGTTTTTTTTTTTTTTTTTTTACACAGGGTTTGACAAGGTTAAGGATCCCTAGCTTTATTGACAAGCTATTTACAGGTTAAGGATTCCTAACTTTATTGGCAAGCTAAGAGCTGTTACCTACATCAGCTCATTTGAAAGCATTTTTATTGTTATCAGACATACAAGTAGGGAACAGGATGAAGTTGGAGCCATCTGTGGGCCAGCATTTTTATTTGATCAACTGACTTTTTCTCGTTGACATCATTATGCTGTACGAATGTGTTCCATACTCGAGTCATCCTGGGTATATAGGATCCCAGATGGAGTGAAGTTCTGGAGAAGGGTACAGCCAGAGTGAAGTTGCTGCTTTCTGCCCGTCTTGCGGCATAAAAGCTTGTTTCACGCTGTCCTCAAAGTGGATCCAAGTGTGATACTTTGACAATATTGGCATTGTACATAACAATAAGGCCACCCACATCCCTCCTATGTTGAAGGCTCTGCTGAAATGACAGATCTATCCAGGATGGGTCCTGGCGTGAGATGAGACGTCTTGCGCTGTTCTCCACTCTGTCAAGCAGTCGCAGATGAGAGGGGGTGGGGGGCAGGCAAACCAAGAAAGTGGAGCATACTCAAGGTGTGAGCGTACTTGTGCCTCGTACAGAATCTTGCAACCCCTACTGTCAAGCAGATGGGAGATACGGCGAAGTGCTGTAAGCTTCCTGGCTGCCTTGTTTGCAAGATTTACAACATGGTTCTTCATGGTTAGTTTGGAGTCAAATTTCACCCCAAGGATATCAACTTCTTCTCCAGGTGCCAACATCCTCCCATTCATCCTTACTACTGCACCAGCATTACCATCATGGTGCCTAGAGACGATCATCATTTGCGTTTTCTCAGGTGCAAATGTTACTTGCCATCTATTTCCCCAAGCTGATATAGCGCTCAGCTGGTGATTGATGTAGCTTAGAGCAGGTGGCATTTCTTCTCTTGGATAAGTCACAAATAGATCTACCCAGGAAGATCTGTTTTTGACTAGGTAAAGCCCACTGTGTGGGCGAAACGTAGTCAATAATGAATTCCAATGTACTGCATTTGTGATTATTTTTCGGTGAACTCGCGACCAGCAAACATGGGAATGATATTTAACCAAAACAAAGCAAGTAAATTCCAACAGCTAAATAATTCCAACTAGTGAATAATTCCAGAAGGTCAATAAATAGGTCAATAAATCCACCAGGTAATAATTCCTAAGGTCAATAATTCAGTTCAATAATTACAGCCGGTAAGTAACCCAATCAATTAATCAATCGAAATGAACCAATTCGAACAGGTATAAAACTGGAGCAGTCGTGGTAGTGCAGTGTAGAGAACATCGACGGTGTGTACGTGTAAGACACACATTGCGAGTTATGTTCACTAGGGACGAAATGGCTTCACAGTAAAGACATTTCTTCTTTATTCGTAGACGAAACGCTTACACAATAAAATGCCGTAGCCGGCATAGTGTGTCATATTTACATACTAGCAACGGTTGTAGCGTGTGAAGCAGTGCTAACTTCGGACTAGAAACTGAGCCAACATACAAATCTCCGTGACCCCCCCACACGTAACAACATAGATAAATCAGAGCTGTGTATTCGGCAGCTTCAGCAGCGCTAGTCCACCAGGCAGTCTTACATTGTTTGGGAATTTTCGACTAAGCTTCTTTGAATTATTTCTTTTTTTTTATGCTTCTGGTTGGTCGGTCGAAGGTGTCAAGGGCTGCTGTGGGAACTGAGAGGAGAGGGGAAGAGTGTAGAGAGGGAGGGAGCAGAGAAGACGAGTTTGGAGTGGACAGCGGAAGAGTGTAGAGAGGGAGGGAGCAGAGATGGCGAGTGTGGAGGGGAGGGGGAAGAGTGTAGAGAGGGAGGGAGCAGAGATGGCGAGTGTGGAGGGGAGGGGGAAGAGTGGAGAGAGCGAGGGAGGAGAGAAGGCGAGTGTAGAGGGGAGAGGGAAGAGTGTAGAGAGGGAGGGAGCAGAGAAGGCGAGTGTGGAGGGGAGAGGGAAGAGTGTAGAGAGGGAGGGAGCAGAGACGGCGAGTGTGGAGGGAAGAGGGAAGAGGGTAGAGAGGGAGGGAGCAGAGATGGCGAGTGTGGAGGGGAGGGGGAAGAGTGGAGAGAGGGACGGAGGAGAGAAGGCGAGTGTGGAGGGGAGAGGGAAGAGTGTAGAGAGGGAGGGAGCAGAGAAGGCGAGTGTGGAGGGGAGAGGGAAGAGTGTAGAGAGGGAGGGAGCAGAGATGGCGAGTGTGGAGGGGAGCGGGAAGAGTGTAGAGAGCGAGGGAGCAGAGATGTCGAGTGTGGAGGGGAGGGGGAAGAGTGGAGAGCGGGAGGGAGCAGAGAAGGCGAGTGTGGAGGGGAGAGGGAAGAGTGTAGAGAGGGAGGGAGCAGAGATGGCGAGTGTGGAGGGGAGAGGGAAGAGTGTAGAGAGGGAGGGAGCAGAGATGGCGAGTGTGGAGGGGAGGGGGAAGAGTGGAGAGAAAGAGGGAGGAGAGAAGGCGAGTGTGGAGGGGAGAGGGAAGAGTGTAGAGAGGGAGGGAGCAGAGAAGGCGAGTGTGGAGGGGAGAGGGAAGAGTGTAGAGAGGGAGGGAGCAGAGAGGGCGAGTGAGTAGGGAAGAGGGAAGAGGGTAGAGAGGGAGGGAGCAGAGATGGCGAGTGTGGAGGGGAGAGGGAAGAGGGTAGAGAGGGATGGAGCAGAGATGGCGAGTGTGGAGGAGAGAAGGAAGAGTGGAGAGAGGGAGGGAGGAGAGAAGGCGAGTGTGGAGGAGAGAGGGAAGAGTGTAGAGAGGGAGGGAGCAGAGAAGGAGAGTGTGGAGGGGAGGGGGAAGAGTGTAGAGAGGGAGGGAGCAGAGAAGGAGAGTGTGGAGGGGAGGGGGAAGAGTGTAGAGAGGGAGGGAGGAGAGAAGGCGAGTGTGGAGGGGAGAGGGAAGAGTGTAGAGAGGGAGGGAGCAGAGAAGGCGAGTGTGGAGGGGAGAGGGAAGAGGGTAGAGAGGGAGGGAGCAGAGATGGCGAGTGTGGAGGGGAGGGGGAAGAGTGTAGAGAGGGAGGGAGCAGAGATGGCGAGTGTGGAGGGGAGGGGAAAGAGTGGAGAGAGGGAGGGAGGAGAGAAGGCGAGTGTGGAGGGGAGAGGGAAGAGTGTAGAGAGGGAGGGAGCAGAGAAGGCGAGTGTGGAGGGGAGAGGGAAGAGTGTAGAGAGGGAGGGAGCAGAGATGGCGAGTGTGGAGGGGAGAGGGAAGAGGGTAGAGAGGGAGGGAGCAGAGATGGCGAGTGTGGAGGGGAGGGGGAAGAGTGGAGAGAGGGAGAGAGGAGAGAAGGCGAGTGTGGAGGGGAGAGGGAAGAGGGTAGAGAGGGAGGGAGCAGAGATGGCGAGTGTGGAGGGGAGGGGGAAGAGTGGAGAGAGGGAGGGAGGAGAGAAGGCGAGTGTGGAGGGGAGAGGGAAGAGTGTAGAGAGGGAGGGAGCAGAGAAGGCGAGTGTGGAGGGGAGGGGGAAGAGTGTAGAGAGGGAGGGAACAGAGAAGGCGAGTGTGGAGGGAAGAGAGAAGAGTGTAGAGAGGGAGGGAGCAGAGATGGCGAGTGTGGAGGGGAGGAAGAAGAGTGTAGAGAGGGAGGGAGCAGAGATGGCGAGTGTGGAGGGAAGAGGGAAGAGTGTAGAGAGGGAGGGAGCAGAGACGGCGAGTGTGGAAGGGAGGAGGAAGAGTTTAGTGAGGGAGGGAGCAGAGATGGAGAGTGTGGAGGGGAGAGGGAAGAGTGTAGAGAGAGAGGGAGCAGAGATGGCGAGTGTGGAGGGGAGGAGGGAGAGTGTAGAGAGGGAGAGAGCAGAGATGGCGAGTGTGGAGGAGAGAGGGGAAGAGTGTAGAGAGGGAGGGAGCAGAGATGGCGAGTGTGGAGGGGAGAGGGGAAGAGTGTACAGAGGGAGGGAGTAGAGATGCCGAGTGTGGAGGGGAGAGGGGAAGAGTGTAGAGAGTGAGGGAGCAGAGTTGGCGAGTGTGGAGGGGAGAGGGAAGAGTGTAGAGAGGGAGGGAGCAGAGATGGCGAGTGTGAAGGGGAGAGGGAAGAGTGTAGAGAGGGAGGGAGCAGAGATGGCGAGTGTGGAGGGGAGAGGGGAAGAGTGTAGAGAGGGAGGGAGCAGAGATGGCGAGTGTGGAGGGGAGAGGGGAAGAGTGTAGAGAGGGAGGGAGCAGAGATGGCGAGTGTGGAGGGGAGAGGGGAAGAGTGTAGAGAGGGAGGGAGCAGAGAAGGCGAGTGTGGAGGGGAGAGGGGAAGAGTGTAGAGAGGGAGGGAGCAGAGATGGCGAGTGTGGAGGGGAGAGGGAAGAGTGTAGAGAGGGAGGGAGCAGAGATGGCGAGTGTGGAGGGGAGAGGGAAGAGTGTAGAGAGGGAGGAAGCAGAGATGGCGAGTGTGGAGGGGAGAGGGAAGAGTGTAGAGAGGGAGGAAGCAGAGAAGGCGAGTGTGGAGGGGAGAGGGGAAGAGTGTAGAGAGGGAGGAAGCAGAGAAGGCGAGTGTGGAGGGGAGAGGGAAGAGTGTAGAGAGGGAGGGAGCAGAGAAGGCGAGTGTGGAGGGGAGAGGGAAGAGTGTAGAGAGGGAGGGAGCAGAGAAGGCGAGTGTGGAGGGGAGAGGGAAGAGTGTAGAGAGGGAGGGAGCAGAGATGGCGAGTGTGGAGGGGAGGGAGAAGAGTGGAGAGAGGGAGGGAGGAGAGAAGGCGAGTGTGGAGGGGAGAGGGAAGAGGGTAGAGAGGGAGGGAGCAGAGATGGCGAGTGTGGAGGGGAGGGGGAAGAGTGGAGAGTGGGAGGGAGGAGAGAAGGCGAGTGTGGAGGGGAGAGGGAAGAGTGTGGAGAGGGAGGGACGAGAGAAGGCGAGTGTGGAGGGGGGAGGGAAGAGTGTAGAGAGGGAGGGAGCAGAGATGGCGAGTGTGGAGGGGAGGGGGAAGAGTGTAGAGAGGGAGGAATCAGAGAAGGAGAGTGTGGAGGGGAGAGGGAAGAGGGTAGAGAGGGAGGGAGCAGAGATGGCGAGTGTGGAGGGGAGAGGGAAGAGTGAAGAGAGGGAGGGAGCAGAGAAGGCGAGTGTGGAGGGGAGAGAGAAGAGTGTAGAGAGGGAGGAATCAGAGAAGGCGAGTGTGGAGGGGAGAGGGGAAGAGGGTAGAAAGGAGGGAGCAGAGAAGACGAGTTTGGAGGGGAGAGGGAAAGAGTGTAGAGAGGGAGGGAGCAGAGATGGCGAGTGTGGAGGGGAGAGGGGAAGAGTGTAGAGAGGGAGGGAGCAGAGATTGCGAGTTTGGAGGGGAGAGGGGAAGACTGTAGAGAGGGAGGGAGCAGAGATGGCGAGTGTGGAGGGGAGAGGGGAAGAGTGTAGAGAGGGAGGGAGCAGAGATTGCGAGTTTGGAGGGGAGAGGGGAAGACTGTAGAGAGGGAGGGAGCAGAGATGGCGTGTGTGGAGGGGAGAGGGGAAGAGTGTAGAGAGGGCGGGAGCAGAGATGGCGAGTTTGGAGGGGAAAGGGGAAGACTGTAGAGAGGGAGGGAGCAGAGAAGGCGAGTGTGGAGGGGAGAGGAAAAGAGTGTAGAGAGGGAGGGAGCACAGAAAGCGAGTGTGGAAAGGAGGGGGAAGAGTGTAGAGAGTGAGGGAGCAGAGATGGCGAGTGTGGAGGGGAGATGGAAGAATGTAGAGAGGGAGGGAGCAGAGAAGACGAGTGTGGAGGGGAGAGGGGAAGAGTGTAGAGAGGGAGGGAGCAGAGAAGGCGAGTGTGGAGGGGAGAGGGAAGAGTGTAGAGAGGGAGGGAGCAGAGACGGCGAGTGTGGAAGGGAGGAGGAAGAGTTTAGTGAGGGAGGGAGCAGAGATGGAGAGTGTGGAGGGGAGAGGGAAGAGTGTAGAGAGGGAGGGAGCAGAGATGGCGAGTGTGGAGGGGAGGAGGGAGAGTGTAGAGAGGGAGGGAGCAGAGATGGCGAGTGTGGAGGAGAGAGGGGAAGAGTGTAGAGAGGGAGGGAGCAGAGATGGCGAGTGTGGAGGGGAGAGGGGTAGAGTGTATAGAGGGAGGGAGTAGAGATGGCGAGTGTGGAGGGGAGAGGGGAAGAGTGTAGAGAGGGAGGGAGCAGAGTTGGCGAGTGTGGAGGGGAGAAGGAAGAGTGTAGAGAGGGAGGGAGCAGAGATGGCGAGTGTGAAGGGGAGAGGGAAGAGTGTAGAGAGGGAGGGAGCAGAGATGGCGAGTGTGGAGGAGAGAGGGGAAGAGCGTAGAGAGGGAGGGAGCAGAGATGGCGAGTGTGGAGGGGAGAGGGGAAGAGTGTAGAGAGGGAGGGAGCAGAGATGGCGAGTGTGGAGGGGAGAGGGGAAGAGTGTAGAGAGGGAGGGAGCAGAGATGGCGAGTGTGGAGGGGAGAGGGGAAGAGTGTAGAGAGGGAGGGAGCAGAGATGGCGAGTGTGGAGGGGAGAGGGAAGAGTGTAGAGAGGGAGGGAGCAGAGATGACGAGTGTGGAGGGGAGAGGGAAGAGTGTAGAGAGGGAGGAAGCAGAGATGGCGAGTGTGGAGGGGAGAGGGAAGAGTGTAGAGAGGGAGGAAGCAGAGAAGGCGAGTGTGGAGGGGAGAGGGGAAGAGTGTAGAGAGGGAGGAAGCAGAGAAGGCGAGTGTGGAGGGGAGACGGAAGAGTGTAGAGAGGGAGGGAGCAGAGAAGGCGAGTGTGGAGGGGAGAGGGAAGAGTGTAGAGAGGGAGGGAGCAGAGATGGCGAGTGTGGAGGGGAGAGGGAAGAGTGTAGAGAGGGAGGGAGCAGAGATGGCGAGTGTGGAGGAGAGAGGGGAAGAGTGTAGAGAGGGAGGGAGCAGAGATGGCGAGTGTGGAGGGGAGAGGGGAAGAGTGTATAGAGGGAGGGAGTAGAGATGGCGAGTGTGGAGGTTAGAGGGGAAGAGTGTAGAGAGTGAGGGAGCAGAGTTGGCGAGTGTGGAGGGGAGAGGGAAGAGTGTAGAGAGGGAGGGAGCAGAGATGGCGAGTGTGAAGGGGAGAGGGAAGAGTGTAGAGAGGGAGGGAGCAGAGATGGCGAGTGTGGAGGGGAGAGGGGAAGAGTGTAGAGAGGGAGGGAGCAGAGATGGCGAGTGTGGAGGGGAGAGGGGACGAGTGTAGAGAGGGAGGGAGCAGAGATGGCGAGTGTGGAGGGGAGAGGGGAAGAGTGTAGAGAGGGAGGGAGCAGAGATGGCGAGTGTGGAGGGGAGAGGGAAGAGTGTAGAGAGGGAGGGAGCAGAGATGACGAGTGTGGAGGGGAGAGGGGAAGAGTGTAGAGAGGGAGGAAGCAGAGATGGCGAGTGTGGAAAGGAGAGGGAAGAGTGTAGAGAGGGAGGAAGCAGAGAAGGCGAGTGTGGAGGGGAGAGGGGAAGAGTGTAGAGAGGGAGGAAGGAGAGAAGGCGAGTGTGGAGGGGAGAGGGGAAGAGTGTAGAGAGGGAGGGAGCAGAGATGGCGAGTGTGGAGGGGAGAGGGGAAGAGTGTAGAGAGGGAGGAAGCAGAGATGGCGAGTGTGGAGGGGAGAGGGAAGAGTGTAGAGAGGGAGGAAGCAGAGAAGGCGAGTGTGGAGGGGAGAGGGGAAGAGTGTAGAGAGGGAGGAAGCAGAGATGGCGAGTGTGGAGGGGAGAGGGAAGAGTGTAGAGAGGGAGGAAGCAGAGAAGGCGAGTGTGGAGGGGAGAGGGGAAGAGTGTAGAGAGGGAGGGAGCAGAGAAGGCGAGTGTGGAGGGGAGAGGGGAAGAGTGTAGAGAGGGAGGGAGCAGAGATGGCGAGTGTGGCGGGGAGAGAGGAAGAGTGTAGAGAGGGAGGGAGCAGAGATGGCGAGTGTGGCGGGGAGGGGGGAAGAGTGTAGAGAGGGAGGAAGCAGAGAAGGCGAGTGTGGAGGGGAGAGGGGAAGAGTGTAGAGAGGGAGGGAGCAGAGAAGGCGAGTGTGGAGGGGAGAGGGGAAGAGTGTAGAGAGGGAGGGAGCAGAGATGGCGAGTGTGGCGGGGAGGGGGGATGAGTGTAGAGAGGGAGGGAGCAGAGATGGCGAGTGTGGCGGGGAGAGAGGAAGAGTGTAGAGAGGGAGGGAGCAGAGATGGCGAGTGTGGCGGGGAGGGGGGAAGAGTGTAGAGAGGGAGGGAGCAGAGAAGGCGAGTGTGGAGGGGAGGGGGGAGACGGGGGAAACATGTGTTGGTGAAATTTAGAAAATTCCTTAGGAAGGAGGCGTCTTGAGTGATTTTTTTTCCCCGACGATCACGGTGGAGAAAGCGACCGAAATAGAACGGAGGGATGGACGTTACAGTGGTGAGATGGAAGGGGCGGGGAGGATTCAGACAGTGGTGTAGTGGGTCTTACGTATGTGTAACACAAGGTGTACTGGGGTGTAGATATACGCCTCGTGATACACTCAGCTAGTATTTCGATTTGCTAATTTTTCTCTTCGTCCTCCAGACTACATTTCCAGAAAAGACGTGATGCCATCACCCGGGTCTGTCACCCGGCACTCAGGTCTCTGTCACCCGGCACTCAGGTCTCTGTCACCCGGCACTCAGGTCTCTGTCACCCGGCACTCAGGTCTCTGTCACCCGGCACTCAGGTCTCTGTCACCTGGCACTCAGGTCTCTGTCACCCGGCACTCAGGTCTCTGTCACCCGGCACTCAGGTCTCTTTCACCTAGCACTCAGGTCTCTGTCACCCGGCACTCAGGTCTCTGTCACCCGGCACTCAGGTCTCTGTCACCCGGCACTCAGGTCTCTGTCACCCGGCACTCAGATCTCTGTCACCTGGCACTCAGGTCTCTGTCACCCGGCACTCAGGTCTCTGTCACCCGGCACGAGGTCTCTGTCACCCGGCACTCAGGTCTCTGTCACCCGGCACTCAGGTCTCTGTCACCCGGCACTCAGGTCTCTGTCACCTGGCACTCAGGTCTCTGTCACCCGGCACTCAGGTCTCTGTCACCCGGCACTCAGATCTCTGTCACCTGGCACTCAGGTCTCTGTCACCCGGCACTCAGGTCTCTGTCTCCCGGCACTCAGATCTCTGTCACCTGGCACTCAGGTCTCTGTCACCCGGCACTCAGGTCTCTGTCACCCGGCACGAGGTCTCTGTCACCCGGCACTCAGGTCTCTGTCACCCGGCACTCAGGTCTCTGTCACCCGGCACTCAGGTCTCTGTCACCCGGCACTCAGGTCTCTGTCACCTGGCACTCAGGTCTCTGTCACCCGGCACTCAGGTCTCTGTCACCCGGCACTCAGGTCTCTGTCACCCGGCACTCAGGTCTCTGTCACCCGGCACTCAGGTCTCTGTCACCCGGCACTCAGGTCTCTGTCACCCGGCACTTAGGTCTCACAGGGAACACAATATTTTAAAGAATAAACGCGTAACAAAACCAGGACACATTTATTCCAGTTCATCAGTATTATATTCACCTGTTTGTACTCATTTATATTCACTTGTCTGTACTCACCCATTTGTACTCGCTTATATGCAAGTATTCATTTGTTCTCACTTATTTGTACTCACCTGTTTGAGGTTGGAGGAGTTGAGTCTTAGCATCTTAAGTGGCCGCCTGTGGAATTCACTCCTTAGAAGTCTCGTGGGCCTTATTTGACCCTATTATATATATATATATTATATATATATATATATATATATATATATATATATATATATATATATATATATATATACATATATATACATGTATATATACATATATATACATGTATATACACACACATATATATATATATATATATATATATATATATATATATATATATATATATATATATATATATATATATATATATATATGTATATATATATATATATATATATATATATATATATATATATATATATATATATATATATATATATATATATATATATATATATATATATATATATATATATATATATATATATATATAGGGATTGGCAGAGAACATGCATAGTTCCTTTGTATAAAGGCAAAGGGGATAAAAGAGAGTGCAAAAATTATAGGGGGTTAAGTCTGTTGAGTGTACCTGGTAAAGTGTATGGTAGAGTTATAATTGAAAGAATTAAGAGTAAGACGGAGAATAGGATAGCAGATGAACAAGGAGGCTTTAGGAAAGGTAGGGGGTGTGTGGACCAGGTGTTTACAGTGAAACATATAAGTGAACAGTATTTAGATAAGGCTAAAGAGGTCTTTGTGGCATTTATGGATTTGGAAAAGGCGTATGACAGGGTGGATAGGGGGGAAATGTGGCAGATGTTGCAAGTGTATGGTGTAGGAGGTAGGTTACTGAAAGCAGTGAAGAGTTTTTACGAGGATAGTGAGGCTCAAGTTAGAGTATGTAGGAAAGAGGGAAATTTTTTCCCAGTAAAAGTAGGCCTTAGACAAGGATGTGTGATGTCACCGTGGTTGTTTAATATATTTATAGATGGGGTTGTAAGAGAAGTAAATGCGAGGGTCTTGGCAAGAGGCGTGGAGTTAAAAGATAAAGAATCACACACAAA
The DNA here is from genome assembly GCF_038502225.1 of Cherax quadricarinatus. Classification (NCBI taxonomy): domain Eukaryota; kingdom Metazoa; phylum Arthropoda; class Malacostraca; order Decapoda; family Parastacidae; genus Cherax; species Cherax quadricarinatus. The sequence continues at coordinate 90,717 of NW_027195940.1, read as the reverse complement.
GTGGGAGTTTTCACAGCTGCTCTTTGCTGATGACACTGTGCTCTTGGGAGATTCTGAAGAGAAGCTGCAGAGATTGGTGGATGAATTTGGTAGGGTGTGCAAAAGAAGAAAATTAAAGGTGAATACAGGAAAGAGTAAGGTTATGAGGATAACAAAAAGATTAGGTGATGAAAGATTGAATATCAGATTGGAGGGAGAGAGTATGGAGGAGGTGAATGTATTCAGATATTTGGGAGTGGACATGTCAGCGGATGGGTCTATGAAAGATGAGGTGAATCATAGAATTGATGAGGGAAAAAGAGTGAGTGGTGCACTTAGGAGTCTGTGGAGACAAAGAACTTTGTCCTTGGAGGCAAAGAGGGGAATGTATGAGAGTATAGTTTTACCAACGCTCTTATATGGGTGTGAAGCGTGGGTGATGAATGTTGCAGCGAGGAGAAGGCTGGAGGCAGTGGAGATGTCATGTCTGAGGGCAATGTGTGGTGTGAATATAATGCAGAGAATTCGTAGTTTGGAAGTTAGGAGGAGGTGCGGGATTACCAAAACTGTTGTCCAGAGGGCTGAGGAAGGGTTGTTGAGGTGGTTTGGACATGTAGAGAGAATGGAGCGAAACAGAATGACTTCAAGAGTGTATCAGTCTGTAGTGGAAGGAAGGCGGGGTAGGGGTCGGCCTAGGAAGGGTTGGAGGGAAGGGGTAAAGGAGGTTTTGTGTGCGAGGGGCTTGGACTTCCAGCAGGCATGCGTGAGCGTGTTTGATAGGAGTGAATGGAGACAAATGGTTTTTAATACTTGACGTGCTGTTGGAGTGTGAGCAAAGTAACATTTATGAAGGGATTCAGGGAAACCGGCAGGCCGGACTTGAGTCCTGGAGATGGGAAGTACAGTGCCTGCACTCTGAAGGAGGGGTGTTAATGTTGCAGTTTAAAAACTGTAGTGTAAAGCACCCTTCTGGCAAGACAGTGATGGAGTGAATGATGGTGAAAGTTTTTCTTTTTCGGGCCACCCTGCCTTGGTGGGAATCAGCCAGTGTGATAATAAAATAAAAAAAATAAAAATATATATATGTATATATACATATATATATATATATATATATATATGTATATATATATATATATATATATATATATATATATATATATATATATATATATATATATATATATATATACATATATATATATATATATATATATATATATATATATATATATATATATATATATATATATATATATATATATATATATATATATATGCGTTGTGGGATCTGATAGTGAGGTGCTGGCCAGACCCCTTATATAGCTTCCTTGGATGCTTTACTTTCATAGTTCCTTGATAATGCGAGTAGTCACGAAAGCGCTTGGTATTTCTCTATTCTTTCAGAGCGGGTGTTTTGCATATATATATATATATATATATATATATATATATTATATATATATTACCCTATTTTATATATTAGGTAGTAGGTTGGTAGACAGCAACCACCCAGGGAAGTACTACCGTCCTGCCAGATGACTGAAACAGAAACCTGTAACTGTTTTACATGATGGTAGGATTGCTGGTGTCTTTTTCTGTCTTATAAACACGCTAGATAACAGGGATATCTTGCTACTCCTACTTACACTTTGGTCACACTTCACAGACACGCACATGCATATATATATACATACATCTAGGTTTTTCTCCTTTTTCTACATAGCTCTTGTTCTTCTTTATTTCTTCTATTGTCCATGGGGAAGTGGAAAAAATCTTTCCTCCGTAAGCCGTGCGTATCGTATAAGGCGACTAAAATGCCGGGAGCAATGGGCTAGTAACCCCTTCTCCTGTAGACATTTACTAAAAAAGAGAAGAAAAACTTTATAAAACTGGGATGCTTGAATGTGCGTGGATGTAGTGCAGATGACAAGAAACAGATGATTGCTGATGTTATGAATGAAAAGAAGTTGGATGTCCTGGCCCTAAGCGAAACAAAGCTGAAGGGGGTAGGGGAGTTTCGGTGGAGGGAAATAAATGGGATTAAATCTGCAGTATCTGAGAGAGTTAGAGCAAAGGAAGGGATAGCAATAATGTTGAAGGATAAGTTATGGAAGGAGAAAAGAGAATATGAATGTGTAAATTCAAGGATTATGTGGATTAAAGTAAAGGTTGGATGCGAAAAGTGGGTCATAATAAGCGTGTATGCATCTGGAGAAGAGAGAAATGTAGAGGAGAGAGAGAGATTTTGGGAGATGTTAAGTGAATGTATAAGAACCTTTGAACCAAGTGAGAGAGTAATTGTGGTAGGGGACCTGAATGCTAAAGTAGGAGAAACTTTTAGAGAGGGTGTGGTAGGTAAGTTTGGGGTGCCAGGTGTAAATGATAATGGGAGCCCTTTGAACTTTGTATAGAAAGGGGTTTAGTTATAGGTAATACATATTTTAAGAAAAAGAGGATAAATAAGTATACAAGATATGATGTAGGGCGAAATGACAATAGTTTGTTGGATTATGTATTGGTAGATAAAAGACTGTTGAGTAGACTTCAGGATGTACATGTTTATAGAGGGGCCACAGATATATCAGATCACTTTTTAGTTGTAGCTAAACTGAGAGTAAAAGGTAGATGGGATACAAGGAGAATAGAAGCATCAGGGAAGAGAGAGGTGAAGGTTTATAAACTAAAAGAGGAGGCAGTTAGGGTAAGATATAAACAGCTATTGGAGGATAGATGGGCTAATGAGAGCATAGGCAATGGGGTCGACGAGGTATGGGGTAGGTTTAAAAATGTAGTGTTAGAGTGTTCAGCAGAAGTTTGTGGTTACAGGAAAGTGGGTGAGGGAGGGAAGAGGAGCGATTGGTGGAATGATAATGTAAGGGAGAAAAGTTAGCATATGAGAAGTTTTTACAAAGTAGAAGTGATGCAAGGAGGGAAGAGTATATGGAGAAAAAGAGAGAGGTTAAGAGAGTGGTGAAGCAATGCAAAAAGAGAGCAAATGAGAGAGTGGGTGAGATGTTATCAACAAATTTTGTTGAAAATAAGAAAAAGTTTTGGAGTGAGATTAACAAGTTAAGGAAGCCTAGAGAACAAATGGATTTGTCAGTTAAAAATATGAGAGGAGAGTTATTAAATGGAGAGTTAGAGGTATTAGGAAGATGGAGGGAATATTTTGAGGAATTGTTAAATGCTGATGAAGATAGGGAAGCTGTGATTTCATGTATAGGGCAAGGAGGAATAACATCTTGTAGGAGTGAGGAAGAGCCAGTTGTGAGTGTGGGGGAAGTTCGTGAGGCAGTAGGTAAAATGAAAGGGGGTAAGGCAGCCGGGATTGATGGGATGAAGATAGAAATATTAAAAGCAGGTGGGGATATAGTTTTGGAGTGGTTGGTGCAATTATTTAATAAATGTATGGAAGAGGGTAAGGTACCTAGGGATTGGCAGAGAGCATGCATAGTTCCTTTGTATAAAGGCAAAGGGGACAAAAGAGAGTGTAAAAATTATAGGGGGATAAGTCTGTTGAGTATACCTGGTAAAGTGTATGGTAGAGTTATTATTGAAAGAATTAAGAGTAAGACGGAGAATAGGATAGCAGATGAACAAGGAGGCTTTAGGAAAGGTAGGGGGTGTGTGGACCAGGTGTTTACAGTGAAACATATAAGTGAACAGTATTTAGATAAGGCTACAGAGGTCTTTGTGGCATTTATGGATTTGGAAAAGGCGTATGACAGGGTGGATAGGGGGGCAATGTGGCAGATGTTGCAGGTGTATGGTATAGGAGGTAGGTTACTGAAAGCAGTGAAGAGTTTTTACGAGGATAGTGAGGCTCAAGTTAGAGTATGTAGGAAAGAGGGAGATTATTTCCCAGTAAAAGTAGGCCTTAGACAAGGATGTGTGATGTCACCGTGGTTGTTTAATATATTTATAGATGGGGTTGTTAGGTAAGACACATATGCAACAGTTAGGCATCTTTATTTCGACCTAACTGTTGCATATGTGTCTTACTTAACAACCTGTCGGTATTTTATACCATTTTAATGTTCATAGATGGGGTTGTAAGAAAAGTAAATGCGAGGGTCTTGCCAAGAGGCGTGGAGTTAAAAGATAAAGAATCACACATAAAGTGGGAGTTGTCACAGTTGCTCTTTGCTGATGACACTGTGCTCTTGGGAGATTCTGAAGAGAAGTTGCAGAGGTTGGTGGATGAATTTGGTAGGGTATGTAAAAGAAGAAAATTAACAGTGAATACAGGAAAGAGTAAGGTTATGAGGACAACAAAAAGATTAGGTGATGAAAGATTGGATATCAGATTGGAGGGAGAGAGTATGGAGGAGGTGAATGTATTCAGATATTTGGGAGTGGACGTGTCAGCGGATGGGTCTATGAAAGATGAGGTGAATCATAGAATTGATGAGGGGAAAAGGATGAGCGGTGCACTTAGGAGTCTGTGGAGACAAAGAACTTTGTCCTTGGAGGCAAAGAGGGGAATGTATGAGAGTATAGTTTTACCAACGCTCTTATATGGGTGTGAAGCATGGGTGATGAATGTTGCAGCGAGGAGAAGGCTGGAGGCAGTGGAGATGTCATGTCTGAGGGCAATGTGTGGTGTGAATATAATGCAGAGAATTCGTAGTTTGGAAGTTAGGAGGAGGTGCAGGATTACCAAAACTGTTGTCCAGAGGGCTGAGGAAGGATTGTTGAGGTGGTTCGGACATGTAGAGAGAATGGAGCGAAACAGAATGACTTCAAGAGTGTATCAGTCTGTAATGGAAGGAAGGCGGGTTAGGGGTCGGCCTAGGAAAGGTTGGAGGGAGGGGGTAAAGGAGGTTTTGTGTGCGAGGGGCTTGGACTTCCAGTAGGCATGCGTGAGCGTGTTTGATAGGAGTGAATGGAGACAAATGGTTTTTAATACTTGACGTGCTGTTGGAGTTTGAGCAAAGTAACATTTATGAAGGGATTCAGGGAAACCGGCAGGCCGGACTTGAGTCCTGGAGATGGGAAGTACAGTGTCTGCACTCTGAAGGAGAGGTGTTAATGTTGCAGTTTAAAAACTGTATTGTAAAGCACCCTTCTGGCAAGACAGTGATGGAGTGAATGATGGTGAAAGTTTTTCTTTTTCGGGCCACCCTGCCTTGGTGGGAATCGGCCAGTGTGCTAATAAAAAATATTTATATATATATGTATGTATGTATGTATGTATGTATGTATGTATGTATGTATGTATGTAAGTATGTATGTGTGTGTGTGTGTACGTATGACTGTATATTTGTATATAAAGGCAGTGGGGATGTAATGTTTGAGATCAATGTGTGACATCAATATTAGGTAGAACGTGAAAATCGTAGGAACCAGAAGACATTGTAATATTATGAAAGACATAATTCCGAGGGTTGACGAGAGGTTTTGAAGATGGTCTGGTCAATTAGATACAGTAGAGCAGAAGAGGATAACCAAGTGGGTGGACTGAAGAAAGGGGCAGGGGCCGTCCAACGAAGGGTCTGAGGGAGAGTACGAAAGAGATTTCGAACATTCAACAGGCGTATGGGTGCTTGTTAGATCGGATTAATTGGAATCAAGTGGTTCTTTAGATTTGAAGTGCTATTGGAGTGTGAATACGGTAATTACTATGAAGAGGAAACTATTATCCAGACTGACGTTCTGGAGGTGAGAAGTAGAGTGCCTGTGATCGAGAGAGACGGGGAGGGGGAGGGTGAGGACATGCAGTCCTGAGGCTCATTTGAATTATGATACTGTTGCACTTGTTGCATGACACATACTGGATGAATGTTAGTGAATGTATTTCCTTCCTTGAATCATTCTACTTTGGTGAGAAAAGTTTCTATGTATATACCTATGTTTATCTACTTATGTATATATGTGTGTGTGTATGTGTGTATGTGTGTGTGTGTGTGTGTGTGTGTGTGTGTGTGTGTGTGTGTGTGAGTACACATGAGACAAAATATGTGCCTCTTATTGTGTTAACAGACATGATTAAATGGCTCGTACACAATAGAAACTTATCACGTCAGCCAAAATAAACTTAAAATTTAAAAAAGAAATGGGCCCAGGAGCTGAAGATCATTTCCTTCCAAATTACACTAGGCGAAGATACACACATGTAAACACGTTTAAGGATATAAATTAAAAAAAAAGAGATAGTTTATTCATGTAGAATAGAAGGAGAAAGTTGATCACCGATGTATATACGTCTGTGGTGGATGGAAGGAGGTGAAGCAAACATCTGAGGAATAGTTGGAAGGAGGGTGTGAAGGAGGTTTTGAAATATAATAGCTTGTGTATCCAGCATATATACGTGAGCGTATATTTGATCGGAGTCAATGGAAGCAACTAATTTTCGACATTTGACTTGCTGTTGGAGTGTAAACATGATAATATGTGTTAAAGAATTCAGATAAATCAATTAAGCAGAGCACTGGGTGGGATGTACACTGCTTAAATTCAAGGGGAGGTCGTGACGGGTCACTCTTGTTTGGAGTGTGAGTTTCCTCTTGGGATTGCCACACCTCGCTGCTCCCAGGCAGGTTTTCTAGTTGAATGCCTCGTCAACCAGGCTGTAGGTGACAGCGGCCAGTTGACAACATAAGCATCACAGTGAACGTAATGTCATCAGTAAACCACAGGTGAACGCTTGGCAGAGTGGGCGTACATTGACGCTGCACAGCTCAACACCTGCCTGAGTGAGCATACACGGACGCTGCACAGCTGAACACCTGCGTGAGTGAGCGTACACAGACTTTGCACAGCTGAATACCTGCCTGAGTGGGTGAACATGGACGCTGGACAGTCGAACATATGCCTGAATGGGTGTACACGGACGCTGGACAGCCGAACACCTGCCTGAGTGTGCGTACACGGTCGCTGGACAGCCGAACACCTGCCTGAGTGTGCGTACACGGACGCTGGACAGCCGAACACCTGCTTGAGTGTGCGTTCAAGGACGCTGGACAGCTGAACATCTGCCTGAGTGGGCGTACACGGACGCTGGACAGCCGAACACATGTCTGAGTAGGCGTACACAGTCTCTGGACAGGCGAACACCTGCCTGAGTGGGCGTACACAGACTCTGTACAGCCGAACACCTGCCTGAGTGGGCGTACGCGGTCACTATTAATCATTTACATTATTCATGTGAACTGTGTTGCGACCTCGGCAAAAGTCGCTTATGCATGATATATGTTACCACATTGCTTCTTGGAGTGCTACCAGTGTGTGTGTGTGTGTGTGTGTGTGTGTGTGTGTGTGTGTGTGTGTGTGTGTGTGTGTGTGTGTGTGTGTGTGTGTGTGTGTTTTTGTGTGTGTGTGTGTGTGTGTGTGTGTGTGTGTGTGTGTGTGTGTGTGTGTGTGTGTGTTTATGTGTGTGTGTGTGTGTGTATGTGTGTGTGTGTGTGTGTGTGTGTGTGTGTGTGTGTGTGTGTGTGTGTGTGTGTGTTTATGTGTGTGTGTGTGTGTGTTTGTGTTTATGTGTGTGTGTGTGTGTGTGTGTGTGTGTGTGTGTGTGTGTGTGTGTGTGTGTGTGTGTGTGTGTGTGTGTGTGTGTGTGTGTGTGTGTGTGTCTGTGTGTGTGTGTGTGTGTGTGTGTGTGTGTATTTGTGTTTATGTGTGTGTGTGTGTGTGTGTGTGTGTGTGTGTGTGTGTGTGTGTGTGTGTGTGTGTGTGTGTGTGTGTTTATGTGTGTGTGTGTGTGTGTGTGTGTGTGTGTGTGTGTGTGTGTACTCACCTAATTACTCACCTAATTGTGGTTGCAGGGGTCGAGACTCAGCTCCTGGCCCCGCCTCTTCACTGATCGCTACTGGATCCTCTCTCTCTCTGCTTCCTGAGCTTTGTCATACCTCTTCTTAAAACTATGTATGGTTCCTGCCTCCACTACTTCACTTGCTAGGCTATTCCACTTGCTGACAACTCTATGACTGAAGAAATACTTCCTAACGTCCCTGTGACTCGTCTGAGTCTTCAGCTTCCAGTTGTGACCCCTTGTCCCTGTGTCCCCTCTCTGGAACATCCTATCTCTGTCCACCTTGTCTATTCCCCGCAGTATCTTGTATGTCGTTATCATGTCTCCCCTGACCCTTCTGTCCTCCAGTGTCGTCAGTCCGATTTCCCTTAACCTTTCCTCGTACGACATTCCCTTGAGCTCTGGGACTAGCCTTGTTGCAAACCTTTGTACTTTCTCTAACTTTTTGACGTGCTTGACCATGTGTGGGTTCCAGACTGGTCCTGCATACTCCAGTATGGGCCTAACATACACAGTGTACAGTGTCTTGAACGATTCCTTATTAAGGTATCGGAACGCTATTCTCAGGTTTGCCAGGCGCCCGTATGCTGCAGCGGTTATTTGGTTGATGTGTGCCTCCGGTGATGTGCTCGGTGTTATGGTCACCCCAAGGTCTTTCTCCCTGAGTGAGGTCTGTAGTCTTTGTCCACCTAGCCTATACTCTGTCTGCGGTCTTCTTTGCCCCTCCCCAATCTTCATGACTTTGCATTTGGCTGGATTGAATTCGAGAAGCCAGTTACTGGACCACATGTCCAGCCTCTCCAGGTCTCTTTGCAGTCCTGCCTCATCCTCGTCCGATTTAATTCTTCTCATCAACTTCACGTCATCTGCGAACAGGGACACTTTAGAGTCTATTCCTTCCATCATGTCGTTCACATATATCAAAAATAGCACTGGTCCTAGAACTGACCCCTGTGGGACCCCGCTCGTAACAGGCGCCCACTGTGATACCTCTTTACGTACCATGACTCGTTGCTGCCTCCCTGTCAGGTATTCCCTTATCCATTGCAGTGCCCTTCCTTTTACGTGTGCCTGATCCTCCAGCTTCTGCACTAATCTCTTGTGGGGAACTGTGTCAAAGGCCTTCCTGCAGTCTAGGAAAACGCAATCTACCCAACCCTCTCTCTCGTGTCTTACTTCTGTTACCTTGTCATAAAACTCCAGGAGGTTTGTGATACAAGATTTGCCTTCCATGAACCCATGCTGGTTTTCATTTATAATCTTGTTCCTTTCCAGGTGTTCGACCACTCTTCTCCTGATAATCTTCTCCATGACTCTGCACACGATACATGTCAGAGACACAGGTCTGTAGTTTAGTGCCTCGTTTCTGTTTCCTTTCTTAAATATGGGGACTACATTAGCTGTCTTCCATTTCTCAGGTAGTTGCCCAGTTTCAAGGGATGTGTTGAAGATTGTGGTTAGAGGCACGCACAGCATCTCTGCTCCTTCTCTAAGGACCCATGGGGAGATGTTGTCCGGTCCCATCGCCTTTGAGGTGTCAAGGTCACTTAAGAGCTTCTTCACCTCCTCCTCAGTTGTTCGTATGTCATCCAACACTTGTTGGTATATTCCCTCTTGATGTTCCCTTCTGTTCTGTCTTCCCACAGCCCTTCCTGTCTCTACTGTAAAAACTTCCTTAAATCTCCTGTTCAGCTCCTCACATACCTCCTGATCATTTCTTGTGAGTTCTCCACCTTCTGTCCTTAATCTGATCACCTGGTCTTTGACTGTTGTCTTCCTCCTGATGTGGCTATACAACAGTTTCGGGTCAGTCTTGATTCTCGATGCTATGTCATTTTCATACTGTCGCTGGGCCTCCCTCCTTACCTGTGCGTACTCATTCCTGGCTCTGCGACTGATCTCCCTATTTTCGTGTGTTCTCTGCCTTCTGTACTTTTTCCATTCTCTATTGCACTTTGTTTTTGCCTCCTTACACCGTCGGGTGAACCAGGGGCTTGTTCTGGTCTTCCCGTTGTTACTGTTGCCCTTGGGAATGAACCTTTCCACTGCCTCCTTGCATTTTGTTTCTACATATTCCATCATTTCATTTACTGGCTTTCCTGCCAGTTCTCTGTCCCACTGGACCTCCCGCAGGAAGTTCTTCAACCCTATGTAGTCCCCTCTTTTATAGTCAGGTTTTTCCCATTCTACTCCTGTTATTCTCTCCACTTGCAGCTCTACTATGTATTCAAAGCACAGAACCACATGGTCGCTAGCTCCTACGGGACTCTCATACTTGATGTCCTCAATGTCTGAGCTGCCCAGGGTGAACACAAGGTCCAATCTTGCTGGTTCATCCTCCCCTCTCACTCTGGTAGTGTCCTTAACATGTTGGTGCATGAGGTTTTCCAGCACCACGTCCAACATCCTGGCTCTCCATGTTTCGGGACCCCCATGTGGCTCCAGGTTTTCCCAGTCAATCTCCCTGTGGTTGAAATCCCCCATAACCAGCAACTTTGCTCTGCTGGAGTGAGCTCTTCTTGCCACCTCAGCAAGTGTGTCCACCATTGCTCTGTTGCTCTCTTCATATTCCTCTCTTGGCCTCCTGCAGTTCTGTGGTGGATTATACATCACTGCAATGACCACTTTGTGTTCCCCCGACTGAAGTGTACCTGCTATGTAGTCTCTTTCTCCCGTCTCATCTATTCCTTCCATTTTCTCGAATTTCCATCTGTTTTTTACGAGCAGAGCAACCCCACCTCCCCCCCTGCCCCTTCTATCTTTCCTCATGATCTGGTATCCTGGTGGGAAGATTGCATCTGTTATTGTCTCCATGAGTTTTGTTTCTGTAACTGCTATGATGTCTGGGGACTTCTCATTGATTCTTTCTTGCCATTCCTCATGTTTATTCGTTAATCCATCTGCATTTGTGTACCAAACCTTCAACTTCTGTTCTAATACTGTAACTGTGGTGCGGGGGGTGGAAACAGAGGGATCGGTGTGTGATGGTTGGTTTGGATTGTTCAGTTGCCTTGGGGGTGTCGTGGCTGGAGTCCTTCTGCAGGTGTTTCTGGGGGGTGCGCTTGTCCTTCCATTTGATCCTGGGTTATTCTGCTCTCCTTTTTCATTTCCTCCCATTTCTCCTTTCGTTTTTGAACTCTCTCTTTCATTGTCTTCCTTTCGTCCTGTTTTCTGTCTCGGTCGAGGTACACACTCCGGAACTCCTGCTTGCCTCTCAGCCGTGCTTTCTCCTGCAGGATCATGGTTCGGGTTGATTCTGCCTTGAAAATTACTTTGAGAGGCCGATTCCTTTACTTTGTGAACAACCCAATTCTCCGAAAATTTGCCACCTGGGTCATGTCCCCCTCGCCTATCACCTTCATGATGTCTTCAATCGCTTTTTTCTCCTCCTGCTTTCTTTCATCATAAGTTTCCCCTTTAGCTTCGTCTAGCCCATAGACAAACACGGATCTCTCACTTTCCACATCCCACTGTGACTCCCATTGCATCCTCTGATGTGTTTTAGTTCCTTCCCGTGGAGTGTTCCTTCCTTCAGTCCCTTCCCTCGTTATGGCCCCTATGCTTCTTGGTTTATCCTTCCTGCTCACCTGCTCCTGGCCCCCACAGGTATCTGGTAAGGTCCTTGCACATGTCCTAGTTCCTTCGATGTCTTCCAACGTCTCTTTCTGTCCTAGAGTGCTCCCTGTCTTTGTTTTGGCCCCATGTGGGTTTGACAGGACCTCTGCATACAGTTTAGTTTCCATGCTTCCTTCGGACCTGTTGTCTGTGTTCGATGTAGCCATTGTCGATGCTACTTCTGTAATATCTTTGTCTCTGTGCTGCTTCAGATGTCTCAGCTCCTCTTCTAATCTCTCTATCTTGATTTCTGCTTCTGTGGCCTGTTGCTTCCACCTTCTGCATTCTGCTGCTAACCTCTCTTCCATCTTCCTTTCCAGCTCATCTAGTCTCCTTCCCCAGTCTTCCTCCCTTTTTTTGAGCTCTATCTCCCATTCCTCCCTCTCAGATTCGTCCTTGGAACCCCTTGTCCTCATCCTGGTTAGGGGGAGGGGAATAGATGGTTAGGAGAGGGGATGGATGGTTGTGGGGGAGGGGGAGGATGGTTATTGGAGGGGCAGAGATAGTTGGGGGAGGGAGTTAGATGGTTTGGGGGAGAGAGGGGATGGATGGTTATGGGGGAGGGGGAGGATGGTTATTGGAGGTAGGGAGGTTGTTGGGCGGGGTTTAGACGGTTTGGGGAGGGGTTAGGTGGTTTGGGGGAGGGGTAGGTGGCTAAGGTGAGGTGGTTAGGGAAGGGGTGGTACGTGTTTGTGTCTAGTGTTTGTGTCAAGTGGTGGAGGGTGTGTGTGTGTGTGTGTGTGTGTGTGTGTGTGTGTGTGTGTGTGTGTGTGTGTGTGTTTATGTGTGTGTGTGTGTGTGTGTGTGTGTGTGTGTGTGTGTGTGTGTGTGTGTGTGTGTGTGTGTGTGTGTGTGTGTGTGTGTGTGTGTGTGTGTGTGTGTGTGTGTGTGTGTGTGTGTGTGTGTGTGTGTGTGTGTGTGTGTGTGTGTGTTTGTGTGCGTGTCTGTGATTGCCCGGGATTACCTATTAACTTACCTATTTTTAGCTGCAGGAAGAAAGCACCGTCCAGTGGTGGTAGTACGTGCACCATCCAGTGGTGGTAGTACATGCACCGTCCAGTGGTGGTAGTACGTGCACCATCCAGTGGTGGTAGTACATGCACCGTCCAGTGGTGGTAGTACGTGCACCGTCCAGTGGTGGTAGTACGTGCAGCGTCCAGTGGTGGTAGTACATGCACCTTCCAGTGGTGGTAGTACGTGCACCATCCAGTGGTGGTGGAACATGCACCGTCCAGTGGTGGTAGTACATGCACCGTCCAGTGGTGGTAGTACGTACACCGTCCAGTGGTGGTAGTACGTGCACCGTCCAGTGGTGGTAGTACATGCACCGTCAAGTGGTGGTAGTACGTGCACCATCCAGTGGTGGTAATACATGCATCGTCCAGTGGTGGTAATACATGCACCGTCCAGTGGTGGTAGTACATGCACCGTCCAGTGGTGGTAGTACGTGCACCATCCAGTGGTGGTAGTACATGCACCGTCAAGTGGTCGTAGTACGTGCACCATCCAATGGTGGTAGTACATGCACCGTCCAGTGGTGGTAGTACGTGCACCGTCCAGTGGTGGTAGTACATGCACCGTCCAGTGGTGGTGGTACGTGCACCGTCCAGTGGTGGTAGTACGTGCACGGTACAGTGGTGGCAGTACGTGCACCGTTCAGTGGTGGTAGTACGTGCACCGTCCAGTGGTGGTAGTACGTGCACGGTACAGTGGTGGCATTACGTGCACCGTTCAGTGGTGGTAGTACGTGCACCGTCCAGTGGTGGAAGTACGTGCACCGTCCAGTGGTGGTAGTACGTGCACCGTCCAGTGGTGGTAATACGTGCACCGTCCAGTGGTGGTAGTACGTGCACCGTCCAGTGATGGTAGTATATGCACCGTCCAGTGGTGGTAGTACATGCACCGTCCAGTGGTGGTAGTACATGCACCGTCCAGTGGTGGTAGTACATGCACCGTCCAGTGGTGGTAGTACATGCAAAGTCCAGTGGTGGTAGTACATGCACCGTCCAGTGGTGGTACTACGTGCACCCTCCAGTGGTGGTAGTACGTGCACCGTCCAGTGATGGTAGTATATGCACCGTCCAGTGGTGGTAGTACATGCACCGTCCAGTGGGGGTAGTACATGCACCGTCCAGTTGTGGTAGTACATGCACCGTCCAGTGGTGGTAGTACATGGAAAGTCCAGTGGTGGTAGTACATGCACCGTCCAGTGATGGTAGTACGTGCACCGTCCAGTGGTGGTAGTACGTGCACCATCCAGTGGTGGTAGTACATGCACCGTCCAGTGGTGGTAGTACATGCACCGTCCAGTGGTGGTAGTACGTGCACCGTCCAGTGGTGGTAGTACGTGCACCGTTGCGTGGTGGTAGTACATGCACCGTCCAGTGGTGGTAGTACATGCACCGTATAGTGGTGGTAGTACATGCACCGTCCAGTGGTGGTAGTACGTGCACAGTCCAGTGGTGGTAGTACGTGCACCGTCCAGTGGTGGTAGTACATGCACCGTCAAGTGGTTGTAGTACGTGCACCATCCAGTGGTGGTAGTACATGCACCGTCCAGTGGTGGTAGTACATGCACCTTCCAGTGGTGGTAGTACGTGCACCGGCCAGTGGTGGTAGTACATGCACCGTCCAGTGGTGGTAGTACGTGCACCGTCCAGTGGTGGTAGTACATGCAAAGTCCAGTGGTGGTAGTACATGCACCGTCCAGTGGTGGTAGTACATGCACCGTCCAGTGGTGGTAGTACGTGCACCGTCCAGTGGTGGTAGTACGTGCACCGTCCCGTGGTGGTAGTACATGCACCGTCCAGTGGTGGTAGTACTTGCACCATCCAGTGGTGGTAGTACATGCACCGTATAGTGGTGGTAGTACATGCACCGTCCAGTGGTGGTAGTACGTGCACCGTCCAGTGGTGGTAGTACGTGCACCGTCCAGTGGTGGTAGTACATGCACCGTCAAGTGGTTGTAGTACGTGCACCATCCAGTGGTGGTAGTACATGCACCGTCCAGTGGTGGTAGTACATGCACCTTCCAGTGGTGGTAGTACGTGCACCGGCCAGTGGTGGTAGTACGTGCACCGTCCAATGGTGATAGTACGTGCACTGTCCAGTGGTGGTAGTACGTGCACCGTCCAGTGGTGGTAGTACGTGCACCGTCCAGTGGTGGTAGTACGTGCACCGTCCAGTGGTGGTAGTACGTGCACCGTCCAGTGGTGGTAGTACGTGCACCGTCCAGTGGTGGAAGTACGTGCACCGTCCAGTGGTGGTAGTACGTGCACCGTCCAGTGGTGGTAGTACGTGCACCGTCCAGTGGTGGTAGTACGTGCACCGTCCAGTGGTGGTAGTACGTGCATGGTCCAGTGGTAGTAGTACGTGCACCGTCCAGTGGTGGAAGTACGTGCACCGTCCAGTGTTGGTAGTACGTGCACCGTCCAGTGGTGGTAGTACGTGCACCGTCCAGTGGTGGTACTACGTGCACCGTCCAGTGGTGGTAGTACGTGCACCGTCCAGTGGTGGTTGTACATGCACCGTCCAGTGGTGGTAGTACATGGACCGTCCAGTGGTGGTAGTACATGCACCGTCCAGTGGTGGCAGTACATGCACAGTCCAGTGGTGGTAGTACATGCAAAGTCCAGTGGTGGTAGTACATGCACCGTCCAGTGGTGGTAGTACATGCACCGTCCAGTGGTGGCAGTACATGCACAGTCCAGTGGTGGTAGTACATGCAAAGTCCAGTGGTGGTAGTACATGCACCGTCCAGTGGTGGTAGTACGTGCACCGTCCAGTGGTGGTAGTACGTACACCGTCCAGTGGTGGTAGTACGTGCACCGTACAGTGGTGGTAGTACATGCATCGTCCAGTGGTGGTAGTACATGCAAAGTCCAGTGGTGGTAGTACGTGCACCGTCCAGTGGTGGTAGTACGTGCACCGTCCAGTGGTGGTAGTACGTGCACCGTCCAGTGGTGGTAGTACGTGCACTGTCCAGTAGTGGTAGTACGTGCACCGTCCAGTGGTGATAGTACGTGCATCGTCCAGTGGTGGTAGTACGTGCACCATCCAGTGTTGGTAGTACGTGCATCATCGAGTGGTGTTAGTACGTGCACCATCCAGTGGTGGTAGTACGTGCACAATCCAGTGTTGGTAGTACGTGCACAATCCACTGGTGGTAGTACGTGCACAATCCAGTGGTGGTAGTACGTGCACCGTCCAGTGGTGGTAGTACGTGCACCATCCAGTGGTGGTATTACGTGCACCATCCAGTGTTGGTAGTACGTGCACAATCCAGGGTTGGTAGTACGTGCACCATCCAGTGGTGGCAGGACGTGCACCGTCCTGTGGTGCTAGTACGTGCACCGTCCAGTGGTGGTAGTACGTGCACAATACAGTGGTGGTAGTACGTGCACCATCCAGTGGTGGTAGTACGTGCACCGTCCAGTGGTGGTAGTACATGCACCGTCCAGTGGTGGCAGTACATGCACAGTCCAGTGGTGGTAGTACATGCAAAGTCCAGTGGTGGTAGTACATGCAGCATCCAGTGGTTATAGTACGTGAACCATCCAGTGGTGGTAGTACGTGTACCGTCTAGTAGTGGTAGTACGTGCACCGTCCAGTGGTAGTAGTACGTGCACCGTCCAGTGGTGGTAGTACGTGCACCGTTCAGTAGTGGTAGTACGTGCACAATCCAGTGGTGGTAGTACGTGCACCATCCATTGGTGGTAGTACGTGCACCATCCAGTGGTGGTAGTACGTGCACCGTCCAGTGGTAGTACGTGCACCGTCCAGTGGTGGTAGTACGTGCACCGTCCAGTGGTGGTAGTACGTGCACCGTCCAGTTTTGGTATTACATGCACCGCCCAGTGGTGGTAGTACGTGCACCGTCCAGTGGTGGTAGTACGTGCACCGTCCAGTGGTGGTAGTTCGTGCACTGTCAGTGGTGGTAGTACGTGCACTGTCCCGTGGTGGTAGTACATGCACCGTCCAGTGGTGGTAGTACGTGCACCGTCCAGTGGTGGTAGTACGTGCACCGTCCAGTGGTGGTAGTACGTGCACCGTCCAGTGGTGGTAGTACATGCACCGTCCAGTGGTGGTAGTACGTGCACCGTCCAGTGGTGGTAGTACATGCACCGTCCAGTGGTGGTAGTACGTGCGCCGTCCAGTGGTGGTAGTACGTGCACCATCCAGTGGTGGTAGTACATGCACCGTCCAGTGGTGGTAGTACGTGCGCCGTCCAGTGGTGGTAGTACGTGCACCATCCAGTGGTGGTAGTACGTGCACCGTCCAGTGGTGGTTGTACGTGCACCGTCCAGTGGTGGTAGTACGTTCACCGTCCAGTGGTGGTAATACGTGCACCGTCCAGTGGTGGTAGTACGCGCACCGTCCAGTGGTGGTAGTACATGCACCGTCCAGTGGTGGTAGCACGCGCACCGTCCAGTGGTGGAAGTACGTGCACCGTCCAGTGGTGGTAATACGTGCACCGTCCAGTGGTGGTAGTACGTGCACCGTCCAGTGGTGGTAGTACATGCACCGTCCAGTGGTGGTAATACGTGCACCGTCCAGTGGTGGTAGTACGTGCACCGTCCAGTGGTGGTAGTACGCGCACCGTCCAGTGGTGGTAATACGTGCACCGTCCAGTGGTGGTAGTACGGGCACCGTCCAGTGGTGGTACTACGTGCACCGTCCAGTGGTGGTAGTACGCGCACCGTCCAGTTGTGGTAATACGTGCACCGTCCAGTTGTGGTAGTACGTGCACCGTCCAGTGGTGGTAGTACGTGCACCGTACAGTGGTGGTAGTACGTGCACCGTCCAGTGGTGGAAGTACGTGCACCGTCCAGTGGTGGTAGTACGTGCATGGTCCAGTGGTAGTAGTACGTGCACCGTCCAGTGGTTGTAATACGTGCACCGTCCAGTGGTGGTAGTCCGTGCACTGTCCAGTGGTGGTAGTACGTGCACCGTCCAGTGGTGGTACTACGTGCACCGTCCAGTGGTGGTAGTACGTGCACCGTCCAGTGGTGGTTGTACATGCACCGTCCAGTGGTGGTAGTACATGCACCGTCCAGTGGTGGAAGTACATGCACCGTCCAGTGGTGGTAGTACATGCACAGTCCAGTGGTGGTAGTACATGCAAAGTCCAGTGGTGGTAGTACATGCACCGTCCAGTATTGGTAGTACATGAACCGTCCAGTGGTGGCAGTACATGCACCGTCCAGTGGTGTTAGTACATGCAAAGTCCAGTGGTGGTAGTACATGCATCGTCCAGTGGTGGTAGTACACGCAAAATCCAGTGGTGGTAGTACATGCACCGTCCAGTGGTGGTAGTACGTGCACCGTCCAGTGGTGGTAGTACATGCACCGTCCAGTGGTGGTAGTACGTGCACCGTCCAGTGGTGGTAGTACGTACACCGTCCAGTGGTGGTAGTACGTGCACCGTACAGTGGTGGTAGTACATGCATCGTCCAGTGGTGGTAGTACATGCAAAGTCCAGTGGTGGTAGTACGTGCACCGTCCAGTGGTGGTAGTACGTGCACCGTCCAGTGGTGGTAGTACGTGCACCGTCCAGTGGTGGTAGTACGTGCACCGTCCAGTAGTGGTAGTACGTGCACCGTCCAGTGGTGATAGTACGTGCATCGTCCAGTGTTGGTAGTACGTGCATCATCGAGTGGTGTTAGTACGTGCACCATCCAGTGGTGGTAGTACGTGCACCATCCAGTGGTGGTAGTACGTGCACAATCCAGTGTTGGTAGTACGTGCACAATCCAGTGGTGGTAGTACGTGCACAATCCAGTGGTGGTAGTACGTGCACCGTCCAGTGGTGGTAGTACGTGCACCATCCAGTGGTGGTATTACGTGCACCATCCAGTGGTGGTAGTACGTGCACAATCCAGGGTTGGTAGTACGTGCACCATCCAGTGGTGGTAGTACGTGCACCGTCCAGTGGTGATAGTACGTGCATCGTCCAGTGGTGGTAGTACGTGCACCATTCAGTGGTGGTAGTACGTGCACCATTCAGTGGTGGTAGTACGTGCACCGTCCAGTGGTGGTAGTACGTGCACGGTCCAGTGGTGGTAGTACGTGCAGCATCCAGTGGTTGTAGTACGTGCACGGTCCAGTGGTGGTAGTACGTGCAGCATCCAGTGGTTATAGTACGTGCACCGTCCAGTAGTGGTAGTACGTGCACAATCCAGTGGTGGTAGTACGTGCACCATCCATTGGTGGTAGTACGTGCACAATCCAGTGGTGGTAGTACATGCACCGCCCAGTTGTGGTAGTACGTGCACCGTCCAGTGGTGGTAGTACGTGCACCGTCCAGTTGTGGTAGTACGTGCACCGTCCAGTGGTGGTAGTACATGCACCGCCCAGTTGTGGTAGTACGTGCACCGTCCAGTGGTGGTAGTACGTGCACCGTCCAGTGGTGGTAGTACGTGCACCGTCTAGTAGTGGTAGTACGTGCACCGTCCAGTGGTAGTAGTACGTGCACCGTCCAGTGGTGGTAGTACGTGCACCGTCCAGTAGTGGTAGTACGTGCACAATCCAGTGGTGGTAGTACGTGCACCATCCATTGGTGGTAGTACGTGCACCGTCCAGTGGTGGTAGTACATGCACCGCCCAGTTGTGGTAGTACGTGCACAATCCAGTGGTGGTAGTACGTGCACCGTCCAGTGGTGGTAGTACGTGCACCGTCCAGTGGTGGTAGTACATGCACCGCCCAGTTGTGGTAGTACGTGCACCGTCCAGTGGTGGTAGTACGTGCACCGTCCAGTGGTGGTAGTACGTGCACCGTTTAGTAGTGGTAGTACGTGCACCGTCCAGTGGTAGTAGTACGTGCACCGTCCAGTGGTGGTAGTACGTGCACCGTCCAGTAGTGGTAGTACGTGCACAATCCTGTGGTGGTAGTACGTGCACCATCCATTGGTGGTAGTACGTGCACAATCCAGTGGTGGTAGTACATGCACCGCGCAGTTGTGGTAGTACGTGCACCGTCCAGTGGTGGTAGTACGTGCACCGTCCAGTGGTGGTAGTACGTGCACCGTCCAGTGGTGGTAGTACATGCACCGCCCAGTTGTGGTAGTACGTGCACCGTCCAGTGGTGGTAGTACGTGCACCGTCCAGTGGTGGTAGTACGTGCACCGTCCAGTGGTGGTAGTACGTTCACCGTCCAGTGGTGGTAGTACATGCACCGCCCAGTTGTGGTAGTACGTGCACCGTCCAGTGGTGGTAGTACGTGCACCGTCCAGTGGTGGTAGTACGTGCACCGTCTAGTAGTGGTAGTACGTGCACCGTCCAGTGGTAGTAGTACGTGCACCGTCCAGTGGTGGTAGTACGTGCACCGTCCAGTAGTGGTAGTACGTGCACAATCCAGTGGTGGTAGTACGTGCACCATCCATTGGTGGTAGTACGTGCACAATCCAGTGGTGGTAGTACATGCACCGCCCAGTTGTGGTAGTACGTGCACCGTCCAGTGGTGGTAGTACGTGCACCGTCCAGTGGTGGTAGTACGTGCACCGTCCAGTGGTGGTAGTACATGCACCGCCCATTTGTGGTAGTACGTGCACCGTCCAGTGGTGGTAGTACGTGCACCGTCCAGTGGTGGTTGTACGTGCACCGTCCAGTGGTGGTAGTACGTTCACCGTCCAGTGGTGGTAATACGTGCACCGTCCAGTGGTGGTAGTACGCGCACCGTCCAGTGGTGGTAGTACATGCACCGTCCAGTGGGGGTAGCACGCGCACCGTCCAGTGGTGGTAGTACGTGCACCGTCCAGTGGTGGTAATACGTGCACCGTCCAGTGGTGGTAGTACGTGCACCGTCCAGTGGTGGTAGTACATGCACCGTCCAGTGGTGGTAGTACGTGCACCGTCCAGTGGTGGTAGTACGTGCACCGTCCAGTGGTGGTAGTACGGACACCGTCCAGTGTTGGTAGTACGTGCACCATCTAGTGGTGGTAGTACGTGCACCGTCCAGTGGTGGTAATACGTGCACCGTCCAGTGGTGGTAGTACGTGCACCGTCCAGTGGTGGTAATACGTGCACCGTCCAGTGGTGGTAGTACGTGCACCGTCCAGTGGTGGTAGTACATGCACGGTCCATCAATAATATTGCTGCTTTCCCTCTCTTCTCTCCTTCCGTCTTCCGTTCTGAGTTTTCACACTCCCCTTCTTTCATCATCTCGTCTCTCTATATTACTGTGGCCTTTTTGTTTTTTCCCCCCGTTTCTTTATCCATTTTCTCGTTCCTCTCTACTGCATTACATCTTCGTACTTGGGAATTTTCATCATTTCTTATCTGTCAATTATTCTGTTCGTACATGCGTATTTCCATTCTTTGTGCCTCACTCTTGCCTTATATCATTGTTAATTGCGTAATTCCGGTATTTGGTGTCTCACTCTTTCCTTATATTGTTCGTAATTGCGCATTCGTGTGATAGTTGGTGGAACGAGGGACAGACAACACTACCATTCATTTCACAAGAGCAAGATTGCTTGTTAGAATGATCAGCTTACAACCAAAGAGAGACTGTGGTTCGATTTCCAGGGACAGAGGTGAGAGACATGTGCAAATAGATGCCTGACTCTCTGAAATGAGCTGAGGTTGACCTGTGAGGCGAAAAGTCTGAAAACAAGATGATTGTGGTGATGAACATGGTAGTGATTGTGGTGATTAACATGGTAGTGATTGTGGTGATGAACATGGTAGTGATTGTGGTGATGAACACAGTAGTTTTGTGGTGATGAACATGGTAGTGTTTGTGGTGATGAACATGGTAGTGACTGTGGTGATGAACATGGTAGTGATTGTGGTGATGAACATGGTAGTGATTGTGGTGATGAACATGGTAGTGATTGTGGTGATGAACACAGTAGTTTTGTGGTGATGAACATGGTAGTGATTGTGGTGATGAACATGGTAGTGATTGTGGTGATGAACATGGTAGTGATTGTGGTGATGAACATGGTAGTGATTGTGGTGATGAACATGGTAGTGATTGTGGTGATGAACATGGTAGTGATTGTGGTGATGAACATGGTAGTGATTGTGGTGATGAACACAGTAGTTTTGTGATGAACATGGTAGTGATTGTGGTGATGAACATGGTAGTGATTGTGGTGATGAGCACGGTAGTGATTGTGACGATGAACATGGTAGTGATTGTGGTGATGAACATGGTAGTGATTGTGGTGATGAACATGGTAGTGATTGTGGTGATGAACATGGTAGTGATTGTGGTGATGAACATGGTAGTGATTGTGGTGATGAATATGATAGTGATTGTGGTGATGAACACGGTAGTGATTGTGGTGATGAAAATGGTAGTGATTGTGGTGATGAAAATGGTAGTGATTGTGGTGATGAACATGGTAGTGATTGTGGTGATGAGCATGGTAGTGATTGTGGTGATGAACATGGTAGTGATTGTGACGATGAACATGGTAGTGATTGTGGTGATGAACATGGTAGTGATCCTGGTGATGAACATGGTAGTGACTGTGGTGATGAACATGGTAGTGATTGTGACGATGAACATGACAGTGATTGTGGTGATGAATATGGTAGTGATTGTGGCTATGAACACAGTAGTGATTGTGGCTATGAACACAGTATTGGTAGTGATGAACATGGTAGTGATTGTGACGATGAACATGACAGTGATTGTGGTGATGAATATGGTAGTGATTGTGGCTATGAACACAGTAGTGATTGTGGCTATGAACACAGTATTGGTAGTGATGAACATGGTAGTGATTGTGGTGATGAACATGGTAGTGATTGTGGTGATGAACATGGTAGTGATTGTGACGATGAACATGGTAGTGATTTTGGTGAGGAACATGGTAGTGTATGTTGTGATGAACATGGTAGTGATTGTGGTGATGAACATGGTAGTGATTTTGGTGAGGAACATGGTAGTGTTTGTTGTGATGAACATGGTAGTGATTGTGATGAACATGGTAGTTATTGTGGTGATAAACATGGTAGTGATTGTTGTAATGAACATAGTAGCGATTGTGATGATGGACACATGGCAACAGTGCATGGTAGTGATTATGGTACCATGTTTGTATGGTAGCTGTCAGTTCTTATGCAAAATGCTGTATTCACACGTGACTTGCTATCACTGTTGACACGGTGTCACCACTCTTGACACGGTGTCACCACTCTTGACACGGTGCCACCACTGTTGACACGGTGTCACCACTGTTGAGACAGTGTCACCACTGCTGACACGGTACCACCACTGTTGAGACGGTGTCACCACTGTTGACACGGTGTCACCACGGTTCACACGGTGCCGTCACTGTTGACACGGTGTCACCACTGTTGACACAGTATCACTACTGTTGACACGGTGTCACCACTGTTATTAACACGGTGCGACCACTGTTGACACGGTGCCATCAATGTTGACAAGGTATCACCACTGTTGACACTGTGCCACCACTGTTGACACGGTGATACCACTGTTGAAACAATGTCATCACTGTTGACACAAGAGAAAATAAAGAGGACTCACGCTAGCCGTGACTCGTACAGACACGACACGACGTGACACAGACACGACTCAACATAGAAACGACACGACGCAACACAGACCCGACACGACATGACACACACAATACGACAAAGACAAGACACGACTCGACATGATATGCAACAGACACGACACGACATGACACAGATATGACACGAATACGTCAAAAACTCTAATTATATGGTAAGACGTGGTTCATGGAACATACCAGCTGGTATAATAGTTGACAGAACATTACCAGACCAGTTGGAGACCAGACCAGCTGGAGACCAGACCAGCTGGAGACAAGACCCGCTGGAGACCAGACCAGCTGGAGACCAGACCAACTGGAGACCAGACCAGCTGGAGACCAGACCAGCTGGAGGCCAGACCAGCTGGAGACCAGACCAACTGGAGACCAGACCAACTGAAGAACAGACCAGTTGGAGACCAGACCAACTGGAGACCAAACCAGCTGGAGACCAGACCAGCTGGAGACCAGACCAACTGGAGACACGACAAACTGAAGAACATATCAGCTGGAGACCAGACCAGCTGAAGACCAGACCAGTTGGAGACCAAACCAACTGGAGACCAGACCAGCTGGAGACCAGACCAGCTGGAGACCAGACCAGCTGGAGACCAGACCAGCTGGAGACCAGACCAACTGGAGGCAAGACCAACTGAAGAACATATCAGCTGGAGACCAGACCAGCTGAAGACCAGACCAGCTGGAGACCAGACCAACTGGAGACCAGACCAGCTGGAGACCAGACCAGCTGGAGACAAGACCAACTGAAGAACATATCAGCTGGAGACCAGACCAACTGAAGACCAGACCAGCTGGAGACCAGACCAACTGGAGACCAGATCAGCTGGAGACCAGATCAGCTGGAGACCTGCTGACACTCTCTCACCTTCCAACACTCTCCCTCACCCTCCAACACTCTCCCTCGCCCTCCAATACTTTCCCTCGCCCTCCAACACTCTCCCTCACTCTCCAACACTCTCCCTCACCCTCCAACACTCTCCCTCACTCTTCAACACTCTCCCTCACCCCCCAACACTCTGCCTCGCCCTCCAATACTCTCCCTCGATCTCCAGCCCTCTCTCTCACTCTCCAACACTCTCCCTCACCCTCCAAAACTCTCCCTCACCCTCCAACACTCTCCCTCACTCTCCAACATTCTCTCTCACCCTCCAACACTCTCCCTCACTCTTCAACATTCTCTCTAACCCTCCAACACTCTCCCTCACCCTCTAACTCTCTCCTTTATCCTCCAACATTATCCCTGTCCCTCCAACACTCTCCCTCACCCTTCAACTCTTTCCCTCACTCTCCAACACTTTCCCTCACTCTCCAACACTTTCCCTCGCTCTCCAACGCTCTCCCTCGCCCTCCAACACTCTCCCTCACCCTCCAACACTCTCCCTCACCCTCCAACACTCTCCATCACTCTGCAACACTCTCCCTCACCCTCCAACACTCTCTCTCATCCTCCAACACTCTCCCTCACCCTCCAACACTCTCCCTCACCCTCCAACACTTTCCCTCACTCTCCAACACTTTCTCTCACTCTCCAACACTTTCCCTCACTCTCCAGCACTCTCCCTCGCCCTCCAACACTTTCCCTCACCCTCCAACACTCTCCCTCACCCTCCAACACTCTCCCTCACTCTTCAACACTCTCCCTCACCCTCCAACACTCTGCCTCGCCCTCCAATACACTCCCTCGAGCTCCAACCCTCTCCCTCACCCTGCAACACTCTCCCTCACCCTCCAACACTCTCCCTCACCCTCCAACACTTTCCCTTACTCTCCAACACTTTCTCTGACTCTCCAGCACTTTTCCTCATTCTCCAACACTCTCCCTAACGCTCCAACACTCTCCCTCACCCTCCAACACTCTCCCTCACCCTCCAACACTCTCCCTCACTCTTCAACACTCTCCCTCACCCCCCAACACTCTGCCTCGCCCTCCAATACTCTCCCTCGATCTCCAACCCTCTCCATCACCCTGCAACACTCTCTCTCACCCTCCAACACTCTCTGTCACCCTTCAACACTCTCCCTCACTCTCCAACACTCTCCCTCACCCTCCAACACTTTCCCTTACTCTCCAACACTTTCTCAGACTCTCCAACACTTTCCCTCATTCTCCAACACTCTCCCTAACGCTCCAACACTCTCCCTCCCCCTCCAACACTCTCCCTAACGCTCCAACACTCTCCCTCACCCTCCAACACTCTCCCTCACCCTCCAACACTCTCCCTCATCCTCCAACACTCTCCCTCACCCTCCAACACTCTCCCTCACCCTCCAACACTTTCCCTCACCCTTCAACACTCTCTCTCACCCTCCAACACTCTCCCTCACCCTCCAACACTCTTCCTCACCCTTCAATACTCTCCCTCATCCTCCAACACTCTCTCTCACCCTCCAACACTCTCCCTGACTCTTTCACAATTTCCCTCACTCTCCAACATTCTCCCTCACCCTCCAACACTCTCCCTCACCCTCCAACACTCTCCCTCACCCTCCAACACTTTCCCTCACCCTTCAACACTCTCTCTCACCCTCCAACACTCTCCATCACACACCAACACTCTCCCTCGCTCTCCCTCATCCTCCAACACTCTCTCCTCCAACACTCCTGACTCAACCCTCACTCTCCAACATTCTCCCTCACCCTCCAACACTCTCCCTCACCCTCCAACACTCTCCGTCACTCACTGTTTCTCCTTGTTTAACAAGTTAATTCTCGCTGACACTCACCTGCGCTCCTGTGATAAAACTCCCACACTCTAGATACTGAGAAGAGGGGAAATGAGAGATAGAGAGAGAGAGAGAGAGAGAGAGAGAGAGAGAG
>NW_027195940.1:30000-60000 GCF_038502225.1 Cherax quadricarinatus | reverse complement strand
GAGATCATACATACCCAGGATGACTCGCAGTATGGAACACATTCGTACAGCATAATGATGTCAACGAGATAAAGTCAGTTGATCAAATGAAAATGCTGGCCCACAGATGGCTCCAACTTCATCCTGTCCTGTCACTTGTATGTCTCATAACAATAAAATGCTTTCAAATGAGCTGATGTATGGAATACCTTAGCTACCAACAAAGTTAGGGAACTTGAACCTATAATAGTAGCCAATAAATTGTAGGATCCTTAACCTGTCAAACCCTGAAAAAAAAAAAAAAAAAAAAAAAAAAAAAAAAAAAAAAAAAAAGAGAGAGAGAGAGAGAGAGAGTCGAGAGAGAGAGAGAGAGAGAGAGAGAGAGAGAGTAGAGAGAGAGAGAGAGAGACAGAGAGAGAGATAGAGAGAGAGAGTAGAGAGAGAGAGACAGAGAGAGAGAGAGAGAGAGAGAGAGAGAGAGAGAGAGAGAGAGAGAGAGAGGAGGGAGGGAGGGAGGAGAGATAGAGAGGAGAGAGAGGAGAGAGAGGAGAGAGAGGAGAGAGAGAGAGGAGAGAGAGAGAGAGAGAGAGAGAGAGAGAGAGAGAGAACATCACTCCATCTGAGATCATACATACCCAGGATGACTCGAGTATGGAACACATTCGTACAGCATAATGATGTCAACGAGATAACGTCAGTTGATCAAATGAAAATGCTGGCCCACAGATGGCTCCAACTTCATCCTGTTCCCTACTTGTATGTCTCATAACAATAAAAATGCTTTCAAATGAGCTGATGTAGGTAATAGCTCTTAGCTTGCCAATAACTAAAGTTAGGAATCCTTAACTTTTAAATAGCTTGTCAATAAATTTAGGGATCCTTAACCTTGTCAAACCCTGAAAAAAAAAAAAAAAAAAAAAAAAAAAAAAAAAAAAAAAAAAAGAGAGAGAGAGAGAGAGAGAGAGAGAGAGAGAGAGAGAGAGAGAGAGAGAGAGAGAGAGAGAGAGAGAGATAAATGTTTATCTGTAGTTACGTAGTTAAATTTGCCAGTGTTGAGATACGTCCTCGAGGACGGTCTACCTTCTTACGTTAAGCTTTTGTGTTTTTATTTTACAAGTCTTAGTTTCCGTATCTGTATGTTACAATCTTGGCTTCTGTGACTGTATCTTCTAGGCTTTATCTAACTAGTCTTAGTTTCTGTGACTGTATCTTCTAGGCTTTATCTAACTAGTCTTAGTTTCTGTGACTGTATCTTCTAGGCTTTATCTAACTAGTCTTAGCTTCTGTGACTGTATCTTCTAGGCTTTATCTAACTAGTCTTAGCTTCTGTGACTGTATCTTCTAGGCTTTATCTAACTAGTCTTAGCTTCTGTGACTGTATCTTCTAGGCTTTATCTAACTAGTCTTAGCTTCTGTGACTGTATCTTCTAGGCTTTATCTAACTAGTCTTAGCTTCTGTGACTGTATCTTCTAGGCTTTATCTAACTAGTCTTAGCTTCTGTGACTGTATCTTCTAGGCTTTATCTAACTAGTCTTAGCTTCTGTGACTGTATCTTCTAGGCTTTATCTAACTAGTCTTAGCTTCTGTGACTGTATCTTCTAGGCTTTATCTAACTAGTCTTAGCTTCTGTGACTGTATCTTCTAGGCTTTATCTAACTAGTCTTAGCTTCTGTGACTGTATCTTCTAAGCTTTATCTAACTAGTCTTAGTTTCTTTGTATCTTCTAGTAACTAGTCTTACTGTGACTGTATCTTCTAGGCTTTATCTAACTAGTCTTAGCTTCTGTGACTGTATCTTCTAGGCTTTATAACTAGTCTTAGTTTCTGTGACTGTATCTTCTAGTTTATCTAACTAGTCTTAGCTTCTGTGACTGTATCTTCTAGGCTTTATCTAACTAGTCTTAGTTTCTGTGACTGTATCTTCTAGGCTTTATCTAACTAGTCTTAGCTTCTGTGACTGTGATCTAACTAGTAGTTTCTGTGACTGTATCTTCTAGGCTTTATCTAACTAGTCTTAGCTTCTGTGACTGTATCTTCTAGGCTTTATCTAACTAGTCTTAGCTTCTGTGACTGTATCTTCTAAGCTTTATCTAACTAGTCTTAGCTTCTGTGACTGTATCTTCTAGGCTTTATCTAACTAGTCTTAGCTTCTGTGACTGTATCTTCTAGGCTTTATCTAACTAGTCTTAGTTTCTGTGACTGTATCTTCTAGGCTTTATCTAACTAGTCTTAGCTTCTGTGACTGTATCTTCTAGGCTTTATCTAACTAGTCTTAGCTTCTGTGACTGTATCTTCTAGGCTTTATCTAACTAGTCTTAGCTTCTGTGTATGTATCTTCTAGGCTTTATCTAACTAGTCTTAGCTTCTGTGACTGTATCTTCTAGGCTTTATCTAACTAGTCTTAGCTTCTGTGACTGTATCTTCTAGGCTTTATCTAACTAGTCTTAGCTTCTGTGACTGTATCTTCTAGGCTTTATCTAACTAGTCTTAGCTTCTGTGACTGTATCTTCTAGGCTTTATCTAACTAGTCTTAGCTTCTGTGTCTGTATCTTCTAGGCTTTATCTAACTAGTCTTAGCTTCTGTGACTGTATCTTATAGGCTTTATCTAACTAGTCTTAGCTTCTGTGACTGTATCTTCTAGGCTTTATCTAACTAGTCTTAGCTTCTGTGACTGTATCTTCTAGGCTTTATCTAACTAGTCTTAGCTTCTGTGACTGTATCTTCTAGGCTTTATCTAACTAGTCTTAGTTTCTGTGACTGTATCTTCTAGGCTTTATCTAACTAGTCTTAGCTTCTGTGACTGTATCTTCTAGGCTTTATCTAACTAGTCTTAGCTTCTGTGTCTGTATCTTACAGGTGTTCTCAGGTGTGTACTCAGTGAGGCTTTGCAGCGGGGGGGGGGGGGAGGAGAATCTCGAACCTCATGTCATTTGCAGGCACGACCTGTTACTCTTGTTTCCTTCCTTGTGGTCCTTGTCGTGCATATCTTCAATGCTGCGTATGGATAGTATTTCAGCACCTTCTCCTCCTCCTTCTCCATTTCCTGACCACCCTGAGGCTGAAGAAGTACTTCCTAACATCCCAGTGACTCATTTTCCTTCTTTATCTTCTCTCTGAGTCTGTGCCCTTCTTTTTTTCCGTTTCCCACCACTGAAAGAGTGTTTCTGTCTGTTACTACCGAATCCTCCGAGTATCTCGTACGTCCTAATCATGTCTCCCCAATCATTGTCTCTTTAATTACATCAGTTTCATTTAGTTTTTCCACTAATAACATTTTCCTATGGTCAGGATCTACCCTCGTATCAAACATCTGCTTCCTTCACATGTTTTTGGTGTGTTTTACCATGTTTAGGATCCATCCTGGTGCTTCACGCTCTGTGATGAGTCTGATATTTTGAATGTAGGATCATTAATGAGGCTTTGATGGGCCTAATATATGTTGTATGTAGGATCATTAATGAGGCTTTGATGGGCCTAATATATGTTGTATGTAGGATCATTAATGAGGCTTTGATGGGCCTAATATATGTTGCATGTAGGATCATTAATGAGGCTTTGATGGGCCTAATATATGTTGTATGTAGGATCATTAATGAGGCTTTGATGGGCCTAATATATGTTGTATGTAGGATCATTAATGAGGCTTTGATGGGCCTAATATATGTTGTATGTAGGATCATTAATGAGGCTTTGATGGGCCTAATATATGTTGTATGTAGGATCATTAATGAGGCTTTGATGGGCCTAATATATGTTGTATGTAGGATCATTAATGAGGCTTTGATGGGCCTAATATATGTTGTATGTAGGATCATTAATGAGGCTTTGATGGGCCTAATATATGTTGTATGTAGGATCATTAATGAGGCTTTGATGGGCCTAATATATGTTGTATGTAGGATCATTAATGAGGCTTTGATGGGCCTAATATATGTTGTATGTAGGATCATTAATGAGGCTTTGATGGGCCTAATATATGTTGTATGTAGGATCATTAATGAGGCTTTGATGGGCCTAATATATGTTGTATGTAGGATCATTAATGAGGCTTTGATGGGCCTAATATATGTTGTATGTAGGATCATTAATGAGGCTTTGATGGGCCTAATATATGTTGTATGTAGGATCATTAATGAGGCTTTGATGGGCCTAATATATGTTGTATGTAGGATCATTAATGAGGCTTTGATGGGCCTAATATATGTTGTATGTAGGATCATTAATGAGGCTTTGATGGGCCTAATATATGTTGTATGTAGGATCATTAATGAGGCTTTGATGGGCCTAATATATGTTGTATGTAGGATCATTAATGAGGCTTTGATGGGCCTAATATATGTTGTATGTAGGATCATTAATGAGGCTTTGATGGGCCTAATATATGTTGTATGTAGGATCATTAATGAGGCTTTGATGGGCCTAATATATGTTGTATGTAGGATCATTAATGAGGCTTTGATGAGCCTAATATATGTTGTATGTAGGATCATTAATGAGGCTTTGATGGGCCTAATATATGTTGTATGTAGGATCATTAATGAGGCTTTGATGGGCCTAATATATGTTGTATGTAGGATCATTAATGAGGCTTTGATGGGTCTAATATATGTTGTATGTAGGATCATTAATGAGGCTTTGATGGGCCTAATATATGTTGTATGTAGGATCATTAATGAGGCTTTGATGGGCCTAATATATGTTGTATGTAGGATCATTAATGAGGCTTTGATGGGCCTAATATATGTTGTATGTAGGATCATTAATGAGGCTTTGATGGGCCTAATATATGTTGTATGTAGGATCATTAATGAGGCTTTGATGGGCCTAATATATGTTGTATGTAGGATCATTAATGAGGCTTTGATGGGCCTAATATATGTTGTATGTAGGATCATTAATGAGGCTTTGATGGGCCTAATATATGTTGTATGTAGGATCATTAATGAGGCTTTGATGGGCCTAATATATGTTGTATGTAGGATCATTAATGAGGCTTTGATGGGCCTAATATATGTTGTATGTAGGATCATTAATGAGGCTTTGATGGGCCTAATATATGTTGTATGTAGGATCATTAATGAGGCTTTGATGGGCCTAATATATGTTGTATGTAGGATCATTAATGAGGCTTTGATGGGCCTAATATATGTTGTATGTAGGATCATTAATGAGGCTTTGATGGGCCTAATATATGTTGTATGTAGGATCATTAATGAGGCTTTGATGGGCCTAATATATGTTGTATGTAGGATCATTAATGAGGCTTTGATGGGCCTAATATATGTTGTATGTAGGATCATTAATGAGGCTTTGATGGGCCTAATATATGTTGTATGTAGGATCATTAATGAGGCTTTGATGGGCCTAATATATGTTGCATGTAGGATCATTAATGAGGCTTTGATGGGCCTTATATATGTTGTATGTAGGATCATTAATGAGGCTTTGATGGGCCTAATATATGTTGCATGTAGGATCATTAATGAGGCTTTGATGGGCCTAATATATGTTGTATGTAGGATCATTAATGAGGCTTTGATGGGCCTAATATATGTTGTATGTAGGATCATTAATGAGGCTTTGATGGGCCTAATATATGTTGTATGTAGGATCATTAATGAGGCTTTGATGGGCCTAATATATGTTGTATGTAGGATCATTAATGAATGTTTGTGAAGAACACTGCAAAATTGCATATATATTCACGTGAAGTTCACCTCACCTTATATACTGTGCTAGGTACCATCGTCATGCAATGTGCTAGGTACCATCGTCATGCAATGTGCTAGGTACCATCGTCATGCAATGTGCTAGGTACCATCGTCATGCAATGTGCTAGGTACCATCGTCATGCAATGTGCTAGGTACCATGCTCATGAACTGTGCTAGGTAACATGCTCATGCACTGTGCTAGGTACCATGCTCATGCACTGTGCTAGGTACCATGCTCATGCACTATGCCAGGCACCATGCTTATGCAACGTGCTAGGTACCATTCTCATGCAATGCGCCAGGTGCTATACTCATGCAATGTTCTACGTACCATGCTCGTACGCTGTGCTAGGTACCATACTCATGCACTATGCTAGGCACCATGCTCATGCAATGTGCCAGGTGCTATACTCATACAATGTGCTAGGTACCATGCTCGTACACCGTGTTAAGTACCATGCTCATGCACTATGCTAGGCACCATGCTCATGCAATGTGCCAGGTACTATACTCATACAATGCGCTAGGTACCATGTTCATACACTCCTCTAGATACCATGTTCATACACTCTGCTAGGTATCATGTTCATACACTCTGCAAAATCCCATGTTCATACACTCTGCTAGGTACCATGTTCATACACTCTGCTAGGTACCATGTTCATACACTCTGCTAGGTACCATGTTCATACACTCTGCTAGGTACCATGTTCATACACTCTGCTAGGTACCATGTTCATACACTCTGCAAGATACCATGTTCATACACTCTGCAAGATACCATGTTCATACACTCTGCTAGGTACCATGTTCATACACTCTGCTAGGTACCATGTTCATACACTCTGCTAGGTACCATGTTCATACACTCTACTAGGTACCATGTTCATACACTCTGCTAGGTACCATGTTCATACACTCTGCTAGGTATCATGTTCATACACTCTGCTAGGTACCATGTTCATACACTCTGCTAGGTACCATGTTCATACACTCTGCTAGGTACCATGTTCATACACTCTGCTAGGTACCATGTCCATACACTCTGCTAGGTACCATGTTCATACACTCTGCTAGGTACCATGTTCATACACTCTGCTAGGTACCATGTTCATACACTCTGCTAGGTACCATGTTCATACACTCTGCTAGGTACCATGTTCATACACTCTGCTAGGTACCATGTTCATACACTCTGCTAGGTACCATGTTCATAAACTGCTAGATACCATGTTCATACACTCTGCTAGGTACCATGTTCATACACTCTGCTAGGTACCATGTTCATACACTCTGCTAGGTACCATGTTCATACACTCTGCTAGGTACCATGTTCATAAACTCTGCTAGATACCATGTTCATACACTCTGCTAGGTACCATGTTCATTGTGGCATGCAAAGAGTACGTAACCTTTATTCGGCGCATGTACACACCCTCATTTACAGGCTATCTCCCCCAACCAGCGAACCAGGTTGCTAAGAGTTGATGATGGGGCCCCGTCGTTCAACTAGTGACCAGGTTCTAGCCAATAAGAAGATGGTTTTGTGGGTACCGCTCTCCTGTCTGCCCTTGTCATTCCCATTCTAGAGCTGGTTGAAGCACGGTCTGCTATCTTGTGGCTTCTATTTCTGCCTTGCTTACCGTGGAGTGCACTATACTTATCACTGTACATAGTGTACATATTGCTGTTCTAAATTGGTGAAGGATAATATAAATCTAAACTTTTACTGCTGTGTTTATTTTGCTCCCATTACACCCGGGGTAACAGGTCATTTGGAATCCTGGGTTGTAATATTCATACACTCTGCTAGGTACCATGTTCATACAATATGCTAGGTACCATGTTCATACAATATACTAGGTACCATGCTCATATGATATACTAGCTAACACACTCATGCGATATGCAAGGCACTAAGCTCATCCACAAATCTTTCTCCTGGAGAGATTTTCACAATCTCTATCCTATCCGTTTCCAGTCTTTTTTCCCTCCCTCATCTGACAATGTGAACACACTTCATACTGTACATTTTTCCCCTGAAATTTCTATTTTTCCTTCGTTAATTTCACCTGCGTAAACACGGCTACATGAGACTCCGTCCTCCGCTCTCTCTCCTTGCATAGATTTAAATTTTATAGTTCAGTTGCTGATGAGCCGGGCTGTAGTGTATTCAGTGGACTGCTTCCAACAAGCACTAACAGCATGATTAATCAGACCATTAACTAGGATGATTGATCTGGGGCTAGGCCGCGAGGCCGATGATCCAGGAAGTGATGTGAGGAAGGCAGCAGATAACTTTCTGCTGCCATCTTTAAGAAGTACTGTACTCGTTATTTAACTGCCTGTATGTATATATATATATATATATATATATATATATATATATATATATATATATATATATATATATATATATATATATATATATGTGTGTGTATATATGTATTGCTCAAGAGGTAAAACTTGCGATTTTAGTTTAAATAGCAACGTTCTTCTTGCCGAATAAGGCAAACGAAAATTTGTGTATGTAGTAATTTCGCAGAGGTCGAGTAACAGCTTCTGGCCCCCTCCTTTTCACTGGTCGCTACTAGGTCACTCTTCCTGCTCCATGCGCCTTATCATACCTCTTCTTAAAGCTATGTATGGATCCTGCCTCTACTACATCGCTTCCCAGACTATTCCACTTCTTGACTACTCTGCGACTGAAGAAATACTTCCTAACATCCCTGTGATTCATCTGAGTCTTCAACTTCCAACTGTGTCCCCCTGTTGCTGTGTCCCATCTCTGGAACTTTCTGTCTCTGTCAACCTTTTCGATTCCTCTCAGTGTTTTATATGTCGTTATCATATCCCCCTATCGCTCCTGTCCTCCACTATCGTCAGGTCGATTTCCCTTAATCTCTCCTCGTAGGACATTCCCCTTAGCTCCGGAACTAGTCTTGTTGCAAACCTTTGCACTTTCTCTAGTTTCCTTACATGCTTGGCTAGGTGTGGGTTCCAAACTGGTGCTGCATGTGTGTGTGTGCATGTGTGTGTGTGTGTGTGTGTGTGTGTGTGTGTGTGTGTGTGTGTGTGTGTGTGTGTGTGTGTGTGTGTGTGTGTGTGTGTGTATGTATGTGTGTGTGTGCGTTATCAGACCGTGATAAACACCGCCCACAAGTTACCATGAGTCACCACACTTCCTGATGTCCCACCAGTCCTCATTACTTCCTCCTTTCCCGAATTACTTGCAGCAAGTTCCCGATTGGCTACACTCAGACCACTGTCTGAGTGGCTACGCCATATCTCCCCGTTGTCTAATTGGGAATAGTCTGTTCCCGTTCGTGACGCCGAGTGCCTGCTCTGTTGCTACCCACTTAATTATTAACTGTTGCCCTCCTGTCCACTTTCTGATTGGCTTCTGTGTTCCTGGCTACTCTCTGATTACCTCGACTAGTCTGTTGTTCCTCGGTATAACAATTAGTGTTCACCGCTACCTTAATATTACCCGTAACTTGTCCAGCCAAATTTACCTCGTTGGCAGAGACTGTATAGATATACCTTGAGAGAGAGAGAGAGGGAGAGAGAGAGAGAGAGAGAGGAGATAAGATATTCAATCAACCACGTCGCTTGATGAAACCTTCTACAGTGAATTAATTTGGTTTCTGTGAGAGCAATTTCAAGTCGTCTCTCCTTTAAAATTTTTGGAAAATATCTGTGGAATACGAAGCTAATATCCTCCTCTTTGTGTATTGATGAACGCACCACAACTGAACAAGCATGAACCTCTGTTCTCCAAGCGGTGATGAGCACACAGTCCCTGAACAAGCATGTGCCTCTGGGAAGCTAAAAGTCCATTACCTTAAAAAAATATTACCAAAAATATTACTTGCCCTCGAAGCCGAGGCCATAGCCGCCTTCGCGTATAACTTGCCCTCGAAGCCAAGACCACAGCCGGCTCTGTGTATAAGAATATCGGAACCCACGCAGCTCGCGGATATTACCCGAGCGATGTAAACCTCCAAGAAGATCCTCTGATCTTGAGGAAGCCTAAGTGAAGCCTCCAGCTGGCTGTGTAAACCAGTATTTAGTATCACTTTCTAATACAGACGAGATTACCGAAGAATTCTCTCAATTTTTCCAATCTCTCTTTTATTTTTAGCTATGTAAATAAATTTGCAGTTCACAGAGCCTGGGAAAATTGGAGGTAATCTGGTTTGATCAGAGGAAGAGGACAAGGGGATAACTCTTAATTCCTTGGATCAAGAGCTATTTTCCAGCGTTAATTAGCTCTCTAAGGGGTGAGTGGGTAAAGACATGTAGAGATGAGTAGCGAAATTATTACTGTTGTTGTTGTTGTTGTTGTTGCTGTTATTATTTTTGTTGTTGCTGTTGTTGTTATTGCTTTCGCTGTTGCTGTTTTTACTGTTGGCATTGTTGTTGTTGTTCTTGTATTTTAAATTCACAGTAAAATTCGGAGCTTACGATAACGTCAGCGGCGAGCTGTTGTTTTGTGCTTGAGGTGAACCGTCAACATTACGGGTGAACCGTGAACATTAAAGGTGAACCGTGAGCATTAAAGGTGAACCGTGAACATTACGGGTGAACCGTGAACATTACGGGTGAACCGTGAACATTACGGGTGAACCGTGAACATTCCTGGTGAACCGTGAACATTCCTGGTGAACCGTGAACATTCCTGGTGAACCGTGAACATTCCTGGTGAACCGTGAACATTCCTGGTGAACCGTGAACATTCCTGGTGAACCGTGAACATTCCTGGTGAACCGTGAACATTCCTGGTGAACCGTGAACATTCCTGGTGAACCGTGAACATTCCTGGTGATGTGATGTGACGGTAACTGGTGTGATGGTGACTGATGTGACGGTGACTGATGTGACGGTGACTGATGTGACGGTGACTGCTGTTAGTAACTGCAATGTATAATACGTAAGTGACAGCGTCTGATGTACTGTACTTACAAGGGTTGAGTCACAGCTCCTGGACTAGCCTTCGAACATGCTGTGATTGAGGCAAATTATGAAAAAAAAATCCACTATTTATCACCTCTTTTTCTGTTTGGTAATTCTCTCCTTTTTCTTTAGTTATTGCTTCTGTTAACCTCTTTTCTTCCTCTCTCATTTTTTCTGTATCCTCTGCTCTCTCTTCCGTCACCTTCCGCTCTAGTATAGATCTTCAAGACGTTTCAAAAATTCGGTAACATTTATTTAACAAGGTCACTTGTGACGTTATCTGCAGCTGCTGCACCTCACTTCCGACTGTGTTATATAAATCTCTCTCCTCAAGGAAGGGTCTTTGATGCTGGTGAAGGTCTAGAGAATTGGATTTGTGCTCCAGTTCCCTGAATTAAACCTGAATGCCTTCCATCTCCCCCCCCCCGCAAGCGCTGTATATTCTCTGTGGGTTTAGCGCTCCCCATAATAATAATAATACCAATATAAATGTCTGGCTTTATGCCTCGGCTTTAGACTTAGAGACTGACTACCTTCTAACAAGGCTGAGGGGACTGATCGCTTCCAATTACTTCTCCGATTCTTCTGCTATCTCTAGTATTGTATCTGCCTCTATATTCCACTGATGAAGTCTGCTGCACTGACAATAAATATACCTAAATGTTGCACATGAGTCTTACTCAACTTGTCAGTGTTAAATACCATTTAAAATGTGATACAATAATGAGGGACAATGAATGAAAC
This sequence comes from Cherax quadricarinatus, assembly GCF_038502225.1. Taxonomy (NCBI): domain Eukaryota; kingdom Metazoa; phylum Arthropoda; class Malacostraca; order Decapoda; family Parastacidae; genus Cherax; species Cherax quadricarinatus. The sequence continues at coordinate 48,608 of NW_027195940.1, read as the reverse complement.
TCTGTGGCATGAGGTTTAACACGAATGTAGGTAACAGCTGATTTTTTCAGAGTTCTGGAGCACCGGAAGATTCTTCCCACGAAAGTAATGGACAGAAAATCAACTTAATACATCAAGAATAGGTTGGATGCACGTTTTGCCAGCATAGACGTTAACTAGTCAAAGTCCACTTCATACAGTGGCCACCGGTATCCTGGTTGTAACTATGACCATGATTTTTAAAGGGGGTGGGCCGGTAATCCAGCGGAAGGCTTCGGTCAGATGATGAGAAGCTCCAACGGCGCGTCATCATCTGACTAAGACCCGCGTCAGGAAAGACTTGTCCTGATAAATTAGACACATGTACAATACTTAGGCATCTTTACTAAGGAAACGTTTCGCCACACAGTGGCTTCATCAGTCCACAGAAAGGAGAATGGTGAAGAACAGAAGGAGTTTGAGGTAATCAGTCCCTCAGCCTGGAGTCAATATAATCAGTCCATCAATCTTGAAAAGAATACAGGATATGCACGACCAAGTTGCTTATATACTTTAGAGAGGTGAGGTGAAGCAGTCGTAGGTGGTATCACACTTGACAAACCCAATAAAGACACTCGGGTGTTGCACATATATCTTAACTATCAACTTGTCGGTTCTCTGAACCATTTGTCAACAACATTTGTCCTGTTTCCTGACGAACCTTACCTAACGTAACCTGGTGTTTGTTCCGAAGCTGATCAAGATACGTTGCTGAGGGACTGACCACCTCAAATACTTTTCCTTCGAGGTTGATGGACTGATTTCATAACCTTTATTTCATTTCTATTGTAGGCGAAACGTTTCATCAATAAAGATACCCACCTGTTCCATATGTGTCTTAATCTTCAAGATACATGGATGTTCATATCTACTTTCAATGTGGTGTTTACAACATTGCAAGTAGATATGTAAGTACTGGAGTACTTACAGAAAGAATACTGTGCAGTAGAGGCAGTAGAGGCAGTAGAGGCAGTAGTGGCAGTAGAGGCAGTAGCGGCAGTAGTGGCAGTAGAGGCAGTAGCGGCAGTAGAGGCAGTAGTGGCAGTAGAGGCAGTAGAGGCAGTAGAGGCAGTAGAGGCAGTAGAGCCCTACGCCTCCCACCCACTCCTGTCTCTCTTACAGATTTCATGCCCTTTTTCCAGTACGGTTTTGTGTGTTTGTCCCGTTTTTCCAGGAGTGGAGTGGATGGTGGGGAGAGAGAACCTGCCTCATTATGTTTGCCTCAACTGCCTAGATAACAGCAGACAGTTCTTAATGAAGAGGGAAGTAGATAGATGTTCTCAGGTGATAGCCGCGGTTATAACTTCTGTGTGAACTCTAACTTAACCATTTACTCTTAAGTACTCTTGTACTTCGCCATCCTTCCTCTACCTTCCAGCTCCTATCTTTTTTTTTCTCTCCTTTTCCATCTGTCTTCTACTAATTGCTGTCTACTTCTTTCACTACGTCCACTAGTCTATAATTTTTCACCCTTCTCTTCCCAGTCATCTCTCTCTCTCTCTCTCTCTCTCTCTCTCTCTCTCTCTCTCTCTCTCTCTCTCTCTCTCTCTCTCTCTCTCTCTCTCTCTCTCTTCATTGCTTGCCGCGGGTAACTAACTCCATTATCCAGGAATGAGAGCGTCAACTTTCATTATGTGATTTATGTTCAGGTGGAGGTGGTGGGGGTGGTGGTGGAGGTGGTGGTAGTGGTGGTGGTGGTGGTGGGGGTGGTGGGGGTGGTGGTGGTGGTGGTGGGGGGGTGGTGGTGGTGGTGGTGGTGGTGGGGGTGGGGGTGGTGGTGGAGGTGGTGGTGGATGTGGTGGGGGTGATGGGGGTGGTGGTGGAGGTGGTGGGGGTGGTGGTGGAGGTGGTGGTGGTGGTGGGGGTGGTGGGGGTGGTGGTGGAGGTGGTGGGGGGGGTGGTGGAGGTGGTGGGGGTGGTGGTGGTGGTGGTGGGGGTGGTGGTGGTGGTGGTGGGGGTGGTGGTGGTGGTGGTAGTGTTGGTGGTGGTGGTAGTGTTGGTAGCGTTGGTGGTGGTGGTAGTGTTGGTGGTAGTGGTGGTAGTGGTAATGGAGATGGTGGTGGTGGTAGTGTTGGTCGTTGTTATGGTGGTAGTGTTGGTAGCAGTGGTGGTGGTGGTAGTGTTGGTAGTATTGGTGGTGGTGGTAGTGTTGGTGGTAGTGGTAGTGGAGGTGGTGGTGGTAGTGTTGGTGGTTGTTATGGTGGTGGTGGTGGTGGTAGTGATGGTAGCAGTGGTGGTGGTGATGGTGGTGGTGGTGGTGGTAGCCTTGGTGGTAGCGGTGGCAGTAGCGGTGGTGATGGTGGTGGTGGTGGTAGCGGTTGTGATGGTGGTGGTAGGGGTGGTGATGGTGGTGGTAGCGGTGGTGATGGTGGTGGTAGCGGTGGTGGTAGCGGTGGTGGAAGGGGTGGTGGTAGCGGTGGTGATGGTGGTGGTAGCGGTGGTGATGGTTGTGGTAGCGGTGGTGATGGTGGTGGTAGCGGTGATGGTAGCGGTGGTGGTAACGGTGGTGGAAGCGGTGGTGGTAGCGGTGGTGATGGTGTTGGTAGCGGTGGTGATGGTGGTGGTAGCGGTGGTGGAAGCGGTGGTGGTAGCGGTGGTGATGGTGGTGGTAGCGGTGGTGATGGTTGTGGTAGCGGTGGTGATGGTGGTGGTAGGGGTGGTGGAACCGGTGGTGGTAGCGGTTGTGATGGTGGTGGTAGCGGTGGTGGTAGCGGTGGTAATGGTGGTAGCGGTGGTGATGGTGGTGGTAGCGGTGGTGATGGTGGTAGCGGTGGTGGGAGCGGTGGTGGTAGCGGTGGTGGTAGCGGTGGTGATGGTGGTAGCGGTGGTGATGGTGGTAGTAGCGGTGGTGATGGTGGTGGTAGCGGTGGTGGTAGCGGTGGTGATGGTGGTGGTAGCGATGGTGGTAGCGGTGGTGGTAGCGGTGGTGGTAGCGGTGGTGATGGTGGTAGCGGTGGTGATGGTGGTGGTAGCGGTGGTGATGGTGGTGGTAGCGGTGGTGGTAGCGGTGGTGATGGTGGTGGTAGCGATGGTGGTAGCGGTGGTGATGGTGGTAGCGGTGGTGATGGTGGTGGTAGCGATGATGATGGTGGTGGTAGCGGAGGTGATGGTGGTGGTAGCGGTGGTGATGGTGGTAGCGGTGGTGATGGTGGTGGTAGCGGTGGTGATGGTGGTGGTAGCGGAGGTGATGGTGGTGGTAGCGGTGGTGGTAGCGGTGGTGACGGTGGTGGTAGCGGTGGTGATGGTGGTGGTAGCGGTGGTGATGGTGGTGGTAGCGGTGGTGGTAGTGGTGGTGGAAGAGGTGGTGATAGCGATGGTGATGGTGGTGGTAGCGGTGGTGATGGTGGTGGTAGCGGTGGTGATGGTGGTGGTAGCGGTGGTGATGGTGGTGGTAGTGGTGGTGATGGTGGTGGTAGTGGTGGTGGTAGCGGTGATGGAAGCAGTGGTGGTAGCGGTGGTGATGGTGGTGGTAGCGGTGGTGATGGTGGTGGTAGCGGTGATGATGGTGGTGGTAGCGGTGGTGGTAGCGGTGGTGATGGTGGTGGCGTGAATAGTTACCTTGGTTCTTCGTAATGGTATATTGGGCGAGCACCATACAAGAAAGAACACCATCCTGTAAGTCATTTCTACCAGCAAAGAAACTCGTGGAGCAGACCTACCTAGTGCTCAGCAGACCTACCTAGTGCTCAGCAGACCTACCTAGTGCTCAGAAGACCTACCTAGTGCTCAGAAGACCTACCTAGTGCTCAGAAGACTTACCTAGTGCTCAGAAGACCTATCTAGTGGTCAGCAGAGCTACCTAGCGCTCAGCAGACCTACCTAGTGCTCAGGAGATCTACCTTGTGTTCAGCAGAGGTATCAGTACTTAGTGTACACGACTGGCTGGTCAGGTCAAACAGGAGTGCTGTGGCTGTCTGACCACTAAGAGGGAGGCGGAGGCGTGTTTGACTAAGGCAGCTAAGCTACGCAGTCTGTGGAACACTCTAGCCACCACTGGATATATACACTGACAGGTATATGTCTCTCAGTGTTTACACACTGATTCTATTGTAATCCCTTTTATAAGGCTTTGAAATATTCTTGACTGGTGGTGAATAGGTGTCACGCAGTCTTAATGTCCACTGAGTACTAGATACACTTTAAGACCAATTAGCCAACGATCTAGCCATACAGATTCTCTTAAATCATTAAATGGCTCATATCGCAGAGTAGACTGATTACATCGACTTAGGCCTTGGGACTGATTACCTCAAACTCCTTTTGATCTTCACAATTCTTCTTTTTATGGGACTAATGAAGCCACTGTGCCGTCAGACGTTTCCTCAATAAATTTACCCATGTGTTGTACATGTGTATAACTTATCAGACCTGCAGCTCTATGAGTGTGGCATGCTAAGAGAATGTTTAATTTTATTGGACGTATGTCCCACACCCATGTAGGAATGCCCTCCCAACCAGCGAACCAGGTGCTAAGAGTGTGATGAGTAGGGACCCCTCGTTATGCTAGCACTTTGATTCGACCAGCTAATCACAAGGAAGCCCACCAAGGTTGTGAAGCGATGTTGTACACTCGTGACTCAACATTGGCAGACTTACCTCCAAGTTTCGTTGAAGATGGTTCTCACCGTGTCTCTTGCTTGCTATATCCTTTTCTGTACATATCCTCTGTATATATTGTACATCGTGTTGTTTGCTGCCTTTTGATCATTCCTTGTTTCCGTTATCGTTCTTCAACCAGGTGTGCAGGCCACTAGATTATACCTGTGTTCTTAATAATGAGTATACAGTCACTGTGCCTGAGAGACCCTTGTAAGTTTAGCGCTAAGTTTTCATTGTAATAATAATAAAAATAAGAATAATAATATACTTGAAAGAGTTGCTATCAATTTCAACTCTACCTTGACTCTCTCAGTTCGTACATATATCGACTTTTGTGGGAATTTGTGTGTAGTGTTTATATGTGTACAATATATCTGTCCTGGTGCTTATGTACAATTAAACTGTGTTGTTTCCTCGTTTACTGAGCACTGTTGCTAAGCCGTGTATGTTGCTTGACTTTGTACACAAGTACTTTAAAATCACGCAGGTTAGTGTAATATTGTTGTTGGTGGTTATGGTTATGGTGGTGGTGGTGGTGGTGGTGGTGGTGGTGGTGGTGGTGGTGGTGGTGGTGGTGGGTGGTGTGAGTTTGTTTTGAAAGATCACGTGGTTTTAAAACGGTCGCCAAGAGGATGAGGAGAATTGGAGCAGACAATGTCAAGTGGGATGAAACAGAGGTGAGACATCGAGAGAGCGAGAGAGAGAGAGAGAGAGAGAGAGAGAGAGAGAGAGAGAGAGAGAGAGAGAGAGAGAGAGAGAGATAGTGAGAGGAGAAAGAGAGAGAGAGTGAGAGATAGAGAGAGAGAGAGAGAGAGAGAGAGAGAGAGAGAGAGAGAGAGAGAGAGAGAGAGAGAGAGAGAGAGAGAGAGAGAGAGAGAGAGAGAGAGAGAGAGAGAGAGAGAGAGAGAGAGAGAAAGAGAGAGAGAGAGAGAGAGAGAGAGAGAGAGAGAGAGAGAGAGAGAGAGAGAGAGAGAGAGAGAGAGACAGAGAGAGAGAGAGAGAGAGAGAGACAGAGAGAGAGAGAGAGAGAGAGAGAGAGAGAGAGAGAGAGAGAGAGAGAGAGAGAGAGAGAGAGAGAGAGAGAGAGAGAGAGAGAGAGAGAGAGAGAGAGAGAGAGAGAGAGAGAGAGAGAGAGAGAGAGAGAGAGAGAGAGAGAGAGAGAGAGAGAGAGAGAGAGAGAGAGAGAGAGAGAGAGAGAGAGAGAGAGAGAGAGAGAGAGAGAGAGAGAGAGAGAGAGAGAGAGAGAGAGAGAGAGAGAGAGAGAGAGAGAGAGAGAGAGAGAGAGAGAGAGAGAGAGAGAGAGAGAGAGAGAGAGAGAGAGAGAGAGAGAGAGAGAGAGAGAGAGAGAGAGAGAGAGAGAGAGAGAGAGAGAGAGAGAGAGAGAGAGAGAGAGAGAGAGAGAGAGAGAGAGAGAGAGAGAGAAGGAGGACCTCTTTGCTGAACACTTTGCTACCAAAATGTAGGTTCCTGATCCAGCAAGGGACCCTCCTTGGCTAGCTGCAAGAACTGTGTCAAAACTGTCAGTGGTGACAATAAGGCAGGAGGAGGTGCATTTCCTACTTAAATCGCTTGACCAAGAAAAGGCTGTGGGCCCAGACAAGTTGAGCCCAAGATTGTTGAGAAGATGTGCAGACCAGCTAGCAGCACCTCTAACTCGCATATTTCAGCACTGCCTAGTACAGTGTAAATGGCCCTCTCTATGGAAAGAGGCAAATGTAGTCCCTGTTCACAAAAAGAAGAGCAGAGCAGAAATCAGCAACTGCAGACCAGTGTCACTCCTGTCAATCACTGGTAAGATGCTTGAGACAATAATCTCAAGAGTTTTTTGACTACCACTCACTACTTTGTGATCGTCAGTATGGCTTCAGGAAAGGTTACTCTGCTGCTGATCTGTTGTTAAACCTCTCCACTAAGTGGCACCAGTCACTGGATGAATCCAAAGTCAGCTGTGTGGTAGCACTGGACATTGCTGGTGCTTTCGACCGGGTGTGGCACCAGGCCTCTTAGCAAAACTTGAAGCACTAGGAATTGCAGGCTCTACGCTATGTCTCCTCAGTGATTACCTTCATGGTAGATCTCTAAGTGTAGTTCTCAATGGAACTGAATCAGCAAGACATCCAATTGGGGCAAGTGTTCCACAAGGAAGCGTGCTGGGACCATTGTTATGGAATGTCTACTTCAACGAAGTTCTTCATCTCATCCCAGAATCACATGCATATGCAGACGACTGTACACTGACATTCACTTATCCAAGAGAAATGCCAGCTGCTCTAACTACATCAATCACCAGCTGAGAGCTATATCAGCTTAAATAGATATGGCAAGTAACATTTGCACCTGAGAAAACACAAATGATGATGGTCACTAGGCACCATGATGGTAATGCCGGTGCAGTATTAAGGATGAATGGGAGGGTGTTGGTACCTGGGGAAGAAGTTGATATCCTTGGGGTGAAATTAGACTCCAAACCAACCATGAAGAACCACGTTGTAAATTTTGAAAACAAGGCAGCCAGGAAGCTTACAGCACTTCGCCGTATCTCCCATCTGCTTGACAGTAGGGGTTGCAAGATTCTGTATGAGGCACAAGTACGCTCACACCTTGAGTATGCTCCACTTTTTTGGTTTGCGTGCCCCCCCCCCTCTCATCTGCGACTGTTTGACAGAGTAGAGAACAGAGCAAGACGTCTCATCTCTCGCCTGGACCCATCCTGGATAGATCTGTCATTTCAGCAGAGCCTTCAACACAGGAGAGATGTGGGTGGCCTTACTGTTATTTACAAGGCCAATATTGTCAAAATACCACACTTGGATCCACTTCGAGGACAGCGTGAAACAAGCTTTTATGCCACAAGACGGGCAGAAAGCAGCAACTTCACTCTGGCTGTACCCTTCTCCAGAACATCACTCCATCTGAGATCATACATACCCAGGATGACTCGAGTATGGAACACATTTGTACAGCATAATGATGTCAGCGAGATAAAGTCAGTTGATCAAATGAAAATGCTGGCCCACAGATGGCTCCAACTTCATCCTGTTCCCTACTTGTATGTCTCTAATAACAATAAAATAAGCTTTCAAATGAGCTGATGTAGGTAACAGCTCTTAGCTTGTCAAGAAAGTTAGGAATTCTTAACCTGTAAATAGCTTGTCAATAAAGTTAGGGAATCCTTAACCTTGTCAAACCCTGTATAAAAAAAAAAAAAAAAAAAAAAAAAAAAAAAAAAAGAGAGTGGAGAGAGTGAGAGAGTGGGAGAGAGAGAGAGAGAGAGAGAGAGAGAGAGAGAGAGAGAGAGAGAGAGAGAGAGAGAGAGAGAGAGAGAGAGAGAGTGAGAGAGCGAGAGAGAGAGAGAGAGAGAGAGAGAGAGAGAGAGAGAGAGAGAGAGAGAGAGAGAGAGAGAGAGAGAGAGAGAGAGAGAGAGAGAGAGAGAGAGGAGAGAGAGAGAGAGCAATACTAACGCCCCGATCCCCCAGACTGGAGGTTGGTGTTTGTAATTATATACTAGAGCAGAGGTCGGCAACGTACAGCTCGTGGGCCGGATCCGGCCAATAACACAAAATACTCCGTCTTGCAGGCTCTTTTTTTTTTTTTTTTTTTTTTTTTTTTTTTTTTTTTTTTTTTTTTGAGGACTTCCGTCATTTTGAATTCTAGAACAAGCGGTGAGTGAAGCTTAGGCACAACTTACGATCATCTGTAGCGGGAAGCGACTCTTTTACTATTTTTTTGTATCACTGGTGATACCAGCCAGTATTTAAATCTACATATGTGTTTAAAAACTTAAAAAACGACAGACACCAACGCATTTGTCACTGATACGTGACTTGAAAGTTGAATTTTCTTCCCGTGTCGCCGCTGACATTCGCTCACACAAGTGATTTCAGTCTGTCTGCCACTCCATGTGACGTCGACATTAACATAACACCAGAAAATGTTCAAATGGAACCTATTAAAAACAAAATTTAATGCAAATGGCGTATCTCTACTAGAGTTATACAAGAAACACCTTGAAACTAGTATATATACCAACTTGGTAGATCACGAAAAAAAATGACGGGCATTACCTACATGTGCAAGCAACTCTTCTCAACAATGAAATACACGGAGAGTAAACTAAGAAACCGAATGATTGATTCCCATTTAGATGACATCTCGTATCTAGCCTCTTCCATCCTGTCACCTAATACTGACAGACTGTCGAGCGACAAACAACACCGAGAGTCATACTAACTGTTATTAGAGACTGAGAGACAGGTGAGGGTAGGTTCAATTGCAGTGTCTCGAAATAATTTTTATGTTCAGTAGACATAATATTGCTAAATTAAATATATAAATATGTATAAGTCAGACTTTAGTATGCATTATTTGTTACCTCTCTTTATAAACTGTGGCCCGCCATCCGCTCGCAGACATGGACACTGACTCTTAGGCAGAACAGGGTTGCCGACCCCTGTACTAGATATTAGGCTGTCCTGACTGGCCTGATTTTGCAAGGGGTCGAATCTCAGCTCCTGTGTTAGTGTCAGGGTACAGATGTGTGACACAGTGTGAGTGTCAAGGCACACATGTGTGGCACAGTGTGAGTATCAAGGCACAGATGTGTGACACAGTGTAAGTGTCAAGGCACAGTTGTGTGACACAGTGTGAGTGTCAAGGCAAAGATGTGTGACACAGTGTGAGTGTCAAGGCACAGATGTGTGACACAGTGTGAGTGTCAAGACACAGATGTGTGACACAGTGTGAGTGTCAGGATACACAGAAGAGGTGTCCCTCATTATTGCTTGTCATTAGGCTTATCAACGCTTCTCTGTCTCCCTTTCAACACGTGTTAAGCGTTTGACCGAAGTCTGAGAGAGAGAGAGAGAATGTATACTCACCTAATTCACCTAATTGTGGTTGCAGGAGTCGAGTCAAAGCTCCTGGCCCCGCCCTTTCACTGGTCGCTACTAGGTGTGTGTATGTGTTTGTGTGTGTCTATGTACTCATTGCACCGTCATTCTAGAAGAAAGACATGACGCGTATTCATGCCTCCCTTCTAGAATGAGGTGCCTCCCTAAAGCGATCTTAATCCCAAAACCTGGAGCTTCCACCACCCTTACCTGGGATCGAACCTGATTACCTCCCATTCCCCAAGGCGCTCTATGAGCCCTAACGGATTTAGCGCTCCCCCACTCCTCTCCCTTCCCTGCCCCATAAATAATAAAATCAATAATTGCGTCACACCAGTGCGTCAATCAAGGTGAAGGACGCAATAACCCAACATCTGGAATGACAACTCCCGAAACAAAACATTACTTATTCATTACCGTAAACGACCGTTCGGGATACAAATCCGGATTATCCCGCCTGCGTTCGACGAAATCCGTGTCGTGTCAGGGCGATATATGTGAACGAAAAAATTTCCATCATCTTCCACGGTGCAGTTATACGAAAGGAAAAAAAAACTAAGACAGCCTCACATGATATAGTTACGATACCTCTGTTAAAAACAGCCACGAGTGACGTATTAATCCGGGTATTACCCCCCGTATCCTCTGCACAAATCCGGGCCGTGTCATGTTGAGTGTAGTTAATCAGAATTTTGATGGCAGAAATTTTAACGTGGGAGAACAGCAGCCAGACTTATTAGTTTTTTCTTGCTCTTAGAATTTGTGACGTATAATGAGTAATACGGATTTTGATAACGGATACGGGGTAACACGGATTTTGATAATGGATACGGGGTAACGCGGATTTTGATAGTGGATACTGGGTAACACGGATTTTGATAATGGATACGGGGTAACACGGATTTTGATAATGGATACTGGGTAACACGGATTTTGAAACTGGATACGAGGTAACGCGGATTTTGATAATGGATACGGGGTAACACGGATTTTGATAATGGATACTGGGTAACACGGATTTTGATAATGGATACGGGGTAACACGGATTTTTATAACGGATACAGGGTAAATACGGATTTTGATAATGGATGCAGGGGTAACGCGGATTTTGATAATGGATACGGGGTAACGCGGATTTTGATAATGGATACGGGGTAACGCGGATTTTGATAATGGATACGGGGTAACACGGATTTTGATAATGGATACGGGGTAACACGGATTTTGATAATGGATACGGGGTAACGCGGATTTTGATAATGGATACGGGGTAACACGGATTTTCATAATGGATACGGGGTAACGCGGATTTTTGTAATGGATACCGGGTAACACGGATTTCTATACTGGATGACTCAGGAAATCGTAATAACACGATTGCAAAACGGATTGCAACACGGATATCTATAGTGGATACTGGGTAACACGGATTTCTATAGTGGATACTGGATAACACGGATTTTTCATGGATTTCTCACGGATTTCTCACGGATTTCCATATCAAAACGTTTGTCTACCCACCCAAAAATAATCTAATTATTACTTCTCTCAGCATAAGACGCTAAATTATTGCGTAATTTAATTCAGCTGTGGCGGTGGACGCAGATAATCCAGACTCAGCAAACTCAAAGGGAATTCAGATAATTTGGATTCACACAGCACGGGCGGAAATGGGCGTAATTTGAATTCATGCTATCTCAGCCTAGACGGAGATAATCTGGATTTATAAAATACAAACGCGGTGAAGGTTAAGCTGGTTTTATGTATCACGAACGGAACCACAGGTAAGGTGGACTAAATAGCGAGATAAAATTGAATATATATATATATATATATATATATATATATATATATATATATATATATATATATATATATATATATATATATATATGTATATATATATATATATATGCATATATATATATATATATATATATATATATATATATATATATATATATATATATATATATATATATATATATATATATATACATATATATATATATATATATATATATATATATATATATATATATATATATATATATATATATATATATATATATATATATATATATATATATATATATATATATATATATATATATATATATATATATATATATAGCTATACCTAACGACATAAGTGGACAGAAGGCTTAGAGGTGACATGATTACAACGTACAAAAAACTGTGAGGAACTGACAGGGCAGACAAGGCGAATCTGTGAGGTGGGGCTCAGGTACACGGGGTCACAGTTGGCAGCTATAAACACAGGTGAATCACAAGGATGGCAGGAAACAGTTGCTTAGCCTTAGAGTGGTCAGGAAGTGGGACAATCTAGACAGCGACACAATAGAGGCAGGATCAATTCATGGTTTTACGAACAGGTATGATAGGGGGTCACGAAGCCATGACAAGAGTGAATGCAGTAGCGGCAAGCGGAGTGGAAGAGGGGAGGGGGGACGCAGATGAGACTCGACCCTTGCAACCACAATTATATGAGCACACCAAGAAACACCCCCCCCCACACACACACATCTCCTGAGGCACACATCAACCAGATAACTGCTGCAGCATATGGGCGCCTGGCAAACCTGAGAATAGTGTTCCGATACCTTAGTAAGGAATCGTTCAAGACTCTTTACACCGTGTACGTCAGGCCCATACTGGAGTATGCAGCACCAGTTTGGAGCCCACACCTAGTCAAGCACGTCAAGAAATTAGAGAAAGTGCAAAGGTTTGCAACAAGACTAGTCCCAGAGCTTAGGAGAATGTCCTACAAAGAAAGATTAAGGGAAATCGACACAACACTAGAGGACAGGAGTGGTATGGGAGACATGATAACAATATATTAAATATTAAGAGGAATTGGCAAGGTGGATAAGGATAGGATGTTTCAGAGACGGGACACAGCAACAAGAGGTCACAATTGGAAGCTAAAGACAGATGAATCACAGGGATGTTAGGATGTCAGTCACAGAGTTGTCAGGAAGTGAAATAGTCTGGAGAGTGATGTAGTGGAGGCAAGATCCATACATAGCTTTAAGAGAGCAGGGAGAGAGTGGACCTAGTAGCGACCAGGGAAGAGGCGGGGCCACGAGCTATGACTCGACCTCTGCAACTACAGTCAGGTGAATTAGGTGAGTACACACACACATACACATCAACAATTCAAGTGAAAGCTAAGAGGCCCCCCAGGAGCTGCAACACAACACTCACAAACACAGATCACTGCACCAAGCAACAGTTTAACTCTACAGTAACATGTAAACGGTTTCGCAAATTATTGTCATTGTATTGACCACTCGTACTACTTACACATGCATACCGCTATTATTTATGCACTTGGGTATTGGATTTTTATTGATGTGTAATTACCAATTTGAGTGTGTGTGTCTCTCTACTCACCAGAGTGTGTTGAGAAGGGTCGAGTGTCAATTCCTGGGCTCTCTTCTCAAGGATTCTTCGCTTCTGATAATGTTCTTGGAACTATGTATGGAATCTGCTTCCTAAACCAATTCGCTCCACTCTCTTATCACTCAGCAGCTGAAGATGTGAGGTAAGACACATATGCAACAGTTAGGTATCTTTATTTCGAAACGTTTCGCCTACACAGTAGGCTTCTTCAGTCGAGTACAGAAAAGTTGATAGAAGCAGAAGATACTTGAAGACGATGTAATCAGTCCATCACCCTTAAAGTTTTGAGGTGGTCAGTCCCTCAGTCTGGAGAAGAGCATTGTTTCATAGTCATAGACTATAGTCATAGACTATGAAACAATGCTCTTCTCCAGACTGAGGGACTGACCACCTCAAAACTTTAAGGGTGATGGACTGATTACATCGTCTTCAAGTCTCTTCTGCTCCTATCAACTTTTCTGTACTCGACTGAAGAAGCCTACTGTGTAGGCGAAACGTTTCGAAATAAAGATACCTAACTGTTGCATATGTGTCTTACCTAACAACCTGTCTGTATTTTATACCATTTTAATGTTCAATCATTTCCTAACGTTTCTGGGAAGCATATGTGTGTTCAGCTCTGACTTTTACTTTTGTCTGTGTTCATCACATAGTAAAGAATATTTCGCTGTTTGCTTTGACATACTAGCTTAGTATCATGTACGTCATTTTCTTGTTCCGCTTGTTCTAGAGAGGTAAAACTTGACTGCTGGGGTAACAGCTATCAAGTTTTGCATCTCTAGGCTTTCCTGGTTGTTCAATTCCTTTAGCTCCTGCATAATTGTGGCAGTAAATTTATAGACTTTTTTGAGCTTCCGAGCATGGTTGATAAGTTGTGGGCTCCATGCTGGTGCTGCTAATTCTGTAGCTTGGATGATATATGTCGAGTATACTATACTTAAATTCTTTTGGTCCACGAAGCCCTTTCATATGTGCTACTTCAACTTTTTCCAGCATTTTATGTATCATACGCATAGTTAATCTTTCGTCTTCCCCTCTATATACACTAAGAACAGGATTATGTACATACCTAATTGTGATGAATGGTTTGAAAAACCGACAAGTTGAAGATTGAGACACTTATGCAGCATATGGGAATCTTTATTCAGGAAACGTTTCGCCACACAGTGGCTTCATCAGTCCAATACAAAGTAGAAATGGGTAAGGAGAGTAGAAGTATGAGGTAATCAGTCCCTCAACCTGGATTCGATGTGTTCAGTCCATCACTCTTGTAGTAAGTGCAGCATAGGGCCAGAGAGGTGGCTTATATACTGCGGTGAGATGAGTTGAAGCAGGAGGAGGCGGGATCTTAGTGGGACCTACCACTAATGTAAGTAGGTCATCGTCCAAAGGTTTGGGCAAGCGTTGAAGTCTTTGTACCAAGATTCCATGATGTTGCAGTGTCTGACAGATGTGATGAATGGTTTTGAAAACCGACAAGTTGAAGAATTGAGACACTTATGCAACACATGGGAATCTTTATTGAAGAAACGTTTCGCCACACAGTGGCTTCATCAGTCCAATACAAAGTAGAAATGGGTAAGGAGAGTAGAAGTATGAGGTAATCAGTCCCTCAACCTGGATTCGATGTGTTCAGTCCATCACTCTTGTAGTAAGTGCAGCATAGGGCCAGAGAGGTGGCTTATATACTGCGGTGAGATGAGTTGAAGCAGGAGGAGGCGGGATCTTAGTGGGACCTGCCACTAATGCCACTTTGGACGATGACCTACTTACATTAGTGGCAGGTCCCACTAAGATCCCGCCTCCTCCTGCTTCAACTCATCTCACCGCAGTATATAAGCCACCTCTCTGGCCCTATGCTGCACTTACTACAAGAGTGATGGACTGAACACATCGAATCCAGGTTGAGGGACTGATTACCTCATACTTCTACTCTCCTTACCCATTTCTACTTTGTATTGGACTGATGAAGCCACTGTGTGGCGAAACGTTTCTTCAATAAAGATTCCCATGTGTTGCATAAGTGTCTCAGTTCTTCAACTTGTCGGTTTTCAAAACCATTCATCACATCTGTCAGACACTGCAACATCATGGAATCTTGGTACAAAGACTTCAACGCTTGCCCAAACCTTTGGACGATGACCTACTTACATTAGTGGCAGGTCCCACTAAGATCCCGCCTCCTCCTGCTTCAACTCATCTCACCGCAGTGGAAATAAATGGTATAAAATACCGACACAATGGCAATATAAACACAAATGCAGTATAATGTGATCCTTTATTGACTACGTTTCGCCCACACAGTGGGCTTTTTCAAGTCACAAACAGAACTAACTGTTTGTGACTTGAAAAAGCCCACTGTGTGGGCGAAACGTAGTCAATAAAGGATCACATTATACTGCATTTGTGTTTATATTGCCATCTCACCGCAGTATATAAGTCACCTCTCTGGCCCTATGCTGCACTTACTACAAGAGTGATGGACTGAACACATCGAATCCAGGTTGAGGGACTGATTACCTCATACTTCTACTCTCCTTACCCATTTCTACTTTGTATTGGACTGATGAAGCCACTGTGTGGCGAAACGTTTCTTCAATAAAGATTCCCATGTGTTGCATAAGTGTCTCAATTCTTCACAAAGAGGAAGGCGTAAGGAGAGGAGGAGAATGAGGTAATCAGTCCCTCAACCTGGAGTCGATGTGTTCAGTCCATCAATCTTGTAGAATGTACAGCATAGGGCCGTAGACGTGGCTTATATACTGTAGTGAGGTGACGTGAAGCAGGTGGAGGCGGGGTCATAGTGGTACCATCCACTAGTCGAAGTAGGTCTTCGTCCAAAGGTTGAACAAGTGTTGAAGAATTCTTTGTAACAAGATCCCATGATGCTGCAGTGTCTGACAGTTGTGATGAATGGTTTGAAAAACCGACAAGTTGAAGATTGAGACACTTATGCAGCATATGGAAATCTTTATTCAGGAAACGTTTCGCCACACAGTGGCTTCATCAGTCCAATACAAAGAGGAAGGCGTAAGGAGAGGAGGAGAATGAGGTAATCAGTCCCTCAACCTGGAGTCGATGTGTTCAGTCCATCAATCTTGTAGAATGTACAGCATAGGGCCGTAGACGTGGCTTATATACTGTAGTGAGGTGACGTGAAGCAGGTGGAGGCGGGGACTGATTACCTCATTCTCCTCCTCTCCTTACGCCTTCCTCTTTGTATTGGACTGATGAAGCCACTGTGTGGCGAAACGTTTCCTGAATAAAGATTTCCATATGCTGCATAAGTGTCTCAATCTTCAACTTGTCGGTTTTTCAAACCATTCATCACAACTGTCAGACACTGCAGCATCATGGGATCTTGTTACAAAGAATTCTTCAACACTTGTTCAACCTTTGGACGAAGACCTACTTCGACTAGTGGATGGTACCACTATGACCCCGCCTCCACCTGCTTCACGTCACCTCACTACAGTATATAAGCCACGTCTACGGCCCTATGCTGTACATTCTACAAGATTGATGGACTGAACACATCGACTCCAGGTTGAGGGACTGATTACCTCATTCTCCTCCTCTCCTTACGCCTTCCTCTTTGTATTGGACTGATGAAGCCACTGTGTGGCGAAACGTTTCCTGAATAAAGATTTCCATATGCTGCATAAGTGTCTCAATCTTCAACTTGTCGGTTTTTCAAACCATTCATCACAACTGTCAGACACTGCAGCATCATGGGATCTTGTTACAAAGAATTCTTCAACACTTGTTCAACCTTTGGACGAAGACCTACTTCGACTAGTGGATGGTACCACTATGACCCCGCCTCCACCTGCTTCACGTCACCTCACTACAGTATATAAGCCACCTCTACGGCCCTATGCTGTACATTCTACAAGATTGATGGACTGAACACATCGACTCCAGGTTGAGGGACTGATTACCTCATTCTCCTCCTCTCCTTACGCCTTCCTCTTTGTATTGGACTGATGAAGCCACTGTGTGGCGAAACGTTTCCTGAATAAAGATTTCCATATGCTGCATAAGTGTCTCAATCTTCATACCTAATTGTCTCTCATGATTAACTTCTAATATTCAGGACCATAACATCGCCCTTCGATCAACAGCTGTGTCTGGCTCCTTGCCAGTCTGGGCATCGTCGTGTCTTCTTTGTAATCCATGTAGGGAGTTAGAGCCAATTATATCCATCCCTGGTGCATTTTTGCTTATTCACTATGTTTACAATAAATAAATGTTTCTTATGTTTCTTTGGCTTACTGTTTCCATCTGTGTCTCTCATTCTGTTTTCTCTTATTGCAAATAGCTAGTCCTTATTTTTCTTATTCTTGTATTTAAGCATTGTGTAAGGTTCTTGAATTGTCTAATGATGTAAGATTTAACTCACTTAAGAACATAAGAACATAAGAAAGGAGGATCACTGCAGCAGGCCTGTTGGCCCATACTAGGCAGGTCCTTTACAATTCATCCCACTAACAAAACATTTGCCCAACCCGATTTTCAATGCTACCCAAGAAATAAGCTCTGATGTGCAAGTCCCACTCAAATCCAACCCCTCCCACTCATGTACTTATCCAACCTAAATTTGAAACTACCCAAAGTCCTAGCCTCAATAACCCAACTAGGTAGACTGTTCCACTCATCAACTACCCTATTTCCAAACCAATACTTTCCTATGTCCTTTCTAAATCTAAACTTATCTAATTTAAATCCATTACTCCGCGTTCTCTCTTGGAGAGATATCCTCAAGACCTTATTAATATCCCCTTTATTAATACCTATCTTCCACTTATGCACTTCGATCAAGTCTCCCCTCATTCTTCGTCTAACAAGTGAATGTAACTTAAGAGTCTTCAATCTTTCTTCACAAGGAAGATTTCTAATGCTATGTATTAATTTAGTCATCCTACGCTGAATGTTTTCTAACGGATTTATGTCCGTTCTGTAATATGGAGACCAGAATTGAGCTGCATAATCTAGGTGAGGCCTTACTAATGATGTATAAAGCTGCAGTATGACCTCTGGACTTCTGTTGCTTACACTTCTTGATATAAATCCCAGTAATCTATTTGCCTTATTACGTACGCTTAGGCATTGCTGTCTTGGTTTAAGGTTGCTGCTCACCATAACCCCCAAGTCCTTTTCGCAATCTGTATGGCCAAGTTCTGCATCATTTAACTTATAAGTGCTAGGGTTATGGACACTCCCGAGCTACTTAATTTCGTTTTACAGCCCTCACAGTTCTGGAACTAACCCTGTTACTAGTTCTGGAACTAACCTTGGGACTAGCTCTGGAACTAACCCTGGGACTAATTCTGGAATTAACCCTGTAACTAGTTCTTGAACTAACTCTGGGACTAGTTCCGGAACTAGCATTTGAATGTTCTCAATTTCTTTTGGTGGCTCCGCGTACTCCAGCAGGGGACTCATGCATGCAAAACGATTTCTCAGAATTGAGATTCCTGAAGGCTATTCTCATACTGTATATGATAGTTATGCGTATGCCTCCGGTTCAAGTCTTAATGGAAAACTATTTTTTTCAGATTTATAACTTTTCTTTTTCTGGGGAAAGAATTCCAATAAGCACTTGTCATACAATTTTAAAACGTTTTTTGTAGCATGTTGCAGTTATATTCTCTCATTACTCTTCTGGTTAGTTT
>NW_027195940.1:20000-25000 GCF_038502225.1 Cherax quadricarinatus | reverse complement strand
ACCTTGTCTATTCCACGCAGTATTTTATATGTCGTTATCATGTCTCCCCTGACCCTCCTGTCCTCCAGTGTCGTCAGGCCGATTTCCCTTAATCTTTCTTCATAGGACATTCCCCTTAGCTCTGGAACTAACCTTGTCGCAAACCTTTGTACTTTCTCTAGTTTCTTGACGTGCTTTATCAAGTGCGGGTTCCAAACAGGTGCTGCATACTCCAGTATGGGCCTGACATACACGGTGTACAGTGTCTTGAACGATTCCTTACTAAGGTATCGGAATGCTGTTCTCAGGTTTGCCAGGCGCCCATATGCTGCAGCAGTTATCTGGTTGATGTGTGCTTCCGGAGACATGCTCGGTGTTATACTCACCCCAAGATCTTTCTCCTTGAGTGAGGTTTGCAGTCTTTGGCCACCTAACCTATACTCGGTCTGTGGTCTTCTGTGCAGTTCCCCTATCTTCATGACTTTGCATTTGGCAGGATTAAATTCGAGAAGCCATTTGCTGGACCAGGTGTCCAGTCTGTCCAGGTCTCTTTGAAGTCCTGCCTGGTCCTCATCAGATTTAATTCTCCTCATTAACTTCACATCATCTGCAAACAGGGACACTTCTGAGTCTAACCCTTCCATCATGTCGTTCACATATACCAAAAATAGCACTGGTCCTAGGACCGACCCCTGTGGGACCCCGCTCGTCACAGGTGCCCACTGTGATACATCATTACGTACCATGACTCGTTGTTGTCTCCCTGTCAGGTATTCTCTGATCCATTGCAGTGCCCTTCCTGTTATATGCGCCTGATGCTCTAGCTTCTGCACTAATCTCTTGTGAGGAACTGTGTCAAAGGCCTTCTTGCAGTCCAAGAAGATGCAATCAACCCACCCCTCTCTCTCGTGTCTTACTTCTGTTATTTTATCATAAAACTCCAGAAGGTTTGTGACACAGGATTTGCCTTCCATGAATCCGTGTTGGTTGGCATTTATACTCTAGTTCCGTTCCAGGTGCTCCACCACTCTCCTCCTGATAATCTTCTCCATAATTTTGCATACTATACACGTCAATGACACAGGTCTATAGTTTAGTGCCTCTTTTCTGTCTCCTTTTTTAAAAATGGGAACTACATTTGTGCGTGTGTGTGCGCGTGTGCGTGTGTGTGTGTGGTTTTTTTTGTGTGTGTGTATGTGTGTGTGTGCGTGCGCGTGTGTGTGTGCGTGTGCGTGTTTGTGTGTGTGTTTGTGTATGTGTGTGTGTGTGTGTGTGTGTGTGTGTGTGTGTGTGTGTGTGTGTGTGTATGTATGTGTGTGTGTATGTGTGTGTGCGTGCGTGTGTGTGTGTGCGTGTGTGTGTGTGTGTGTGTGTGTGCGTGCGTGTGTGTGTGTGTGTGTATGTATGTGTGTGTGTATGTATGTGTATGTGTATGTGTGTGTGTGCGTGCGTGTGTGTGTCTGAGTGTGTGTGTGTGTGTTTTTGTGTGTGTGTGTGCGTGTGCGTGTGTGTGTGTGTGTGTGTGTGTGTGTGTGTGTGTGTGTGTGTGTGTGTGTGTGTGTACTCACCTATTTGTGGTTGCAGGGGTCGATTTACAGCTCCTGGCCCCGCCTCTTCGCTGATTGCTACTAGGTCCTCTCTCTCCCTGCCCCATGAGCTCTATCATACCTCGCCTTAAAACTATGTATGGTTCCCGCCTCCACTACTTCAGTTTCTAGGCTATTCCACGGCCTGACTACTCTATGACTGAAGAAATACTTCCTAACATCCCTTTGATTCATTTGAGTTTTCAACTTCCAATTGTGACCTCTTGTGTCTGTGTCCCCTCTCTGGAACATCCCGTCTTTGTCCACCTTGTCTATTCCGCGCAGTATTTTATATGTCGTTGTCATGTCTCCCCTGACTCTCCTGTCCTCCAGTGTCGTCAGGCCGATTTCCCTCAACCTTTCTTCGTAGGACAATCCCCGTAGCTCTGGGACTAGTCTTGTTGCAAACCTTTGCACTTTCTCTAATTTCTTGATGTGTTTGACTAGGTGTGGATTCCAAACTGGTGCTGCATACTCCAGTATGGGCCTGACGTAAATGGTATACAGAGTCTTAAACGAATCCTTACTGAGGTATCGGAACGCTATCCGTAGGTTTGCCAGGCGCCCGTATGCTGCAGCAGTTATCTGATTGATGTGCGCCTCAGGAGATATGCTCGGTATTATACTCACCCCCAGATCTTTTTCCTTGAGTGAGGTTTGCAGTCTTTGGCCATCTAAACTATATTGTGTCTGCGGTCTTCTTTGCCCTTCCCCAATCTTCATGACTTTGCATTTGGCAGGGTTAAATTCAAGGAGCCAGTTGCTGGACCAGGCTTGTAGCCTGTCCAGGTCTCTTTGTAGTACTGCCTGATCCTCATCCGATTTGATTCTTCTCATTAACTTCGCATCATCTGCAAACAAGGACACTTCTGAGTCTATCCCTTCCGTTATGTCGTTCACATATACCAAGAACAGCACAGGTCCTAGGACTGACCCCTGTGGATCCCCGCTTGTCACAGGCGCCCACTCTGACACCTCGTCGCGTACCATGACTCGTTGTTGCCTCCCTGTCAGATATTCTCTGATCTATTGCAGTTTCCTTCCTGTTATGTGTGCCTGATTCTCTAACTTTTGCAGTAACCTCTTGTGAGGAACTGTGTCGAAGGCCTTCTTGCAGTCCAAAAATATGCAGTCGATCCACCCCTCTCTCTCTTGTCTTACTTCTGTCACCTTGTCATAAAACTCTAGTAGGTTTGTGACACAGGATTTTCCTTCCCTGAAACCGTGCTGGTTGTCAATTATACACTTGTTTCTTTCCAGGTGCCCCACCACTCTCCTCCTGATGATCTTCTCCATGACCTTGCATACTATACACGTTAGTGATACAGGTCTGTAGTTTAGTGCCTCATGTCTGTCTCCCTTTTTAAAAATTGGGACTACATTTGCCATTTTCCATACCTCAGGGAGTTGCCCAGTTTCAAATGATGTGTTGAAGATCTTTGTTAATGGCTCACTCAATATCTCTGCTCCCTCTTTAAGGATCCATGGAGAGATGTTGTATGGTCCCACCGCCTTTGAGGTGTCAAGTTCGCATAGCAGCTTCTTCACCTCCTCCTTGGTTATATGTACCTCATCCAGCACTTGCTGGTGTATCCCCCTGTTCTGATTTCCTGGAGTCCTACCTGTTTCCACTGTAAATACCTCTTTAAATCTTGTATTGAGCTCCTGACATACCTCCTGGTCGTTTCTTGTGAATTCCCCATCACCCTTCCTCAGTCTGATTACCTGGTCCTTGACTGTTGTTTTCCTCCTGATGTGGCTATACAACAGCTTCGGGTCAGTCTTTACTTTTGATGCTATGTCATTTTCATATTGTCTCTGAGCCTCCCTTCTTATCTGTGCATATTCGTTTCTGGCTCCTCGGCTGAATTCTTTATTTTCCTGAGTTCTCTGTGTTCTGTACCTTTTCCATTTTCTAGTACACCTAGTTTTTGCCTCCCTACACCTTCGGGTGAACCATGGACTCGTTCTGTTCTTCCCATTATTTCTGTTTCCCTTGGGAACAAACCTCTCCTCTGCCTCCTTGTATTTTGTTGCCATATAGTCCGTCATTTCTTGTACTGGTTTTCCTGTCAGTTCCCTCTCCCACTGAATGTCTTGAAGGAAGTTCCTCATGCCTGAGTAGTTCCCCCTTTTGTAGTTTGGTTTTTCCCACCCTATTCCTGCTACTCTCTCCACTTGGAGCTCAACTATGTAGTCGAAGCACAGAACCACATGATCACTAGATCCCAGGGGCCTTTCATACATGATACCCTCGATGTCATAACTACTCAAGGTGAATACAAGGTTCAGCCTTGCTGGTTCATCCTCTCCTCTCTCTCTGGTAGTGTCTCTAACATGTTGATGCATGAGGTTTTCCAGTACCACATCCATCATCTTGGCTCTCCATGTTTCGGGACCCCCATTGGACTCCAGGTTTTCCCAGTCAATCTCCTTGTGATTGAAATCACCCATAACTAGTAACTTTGCTCCGCCCATGTGTGCTCTCCTGGCCACCTCGGCTAGTGTGTCGATCATTGCTCTGTTGCTCTCATCGTATTCTTCTCTTGGCCTCCTGCAGTTCTGTGGTGGGTTGTACATTACTGCAATTATCACCTTATGTCCCTCAGACTGGATTGTTCCTACTAAGTAGTCCCTTTCGCCCGTGCCATCCATTCCTTCCATTTTCTCGAAACCCCACTGGTTTTTAATGAGCAGTGCAACTCCTCCTCCCCCTCTCCTCCCTCTGTCTTTCCTGAGGATTTGATATCCGGATGGAAAGATTGAATCTGTTATTATTCTGGTGAGTTTTGTTTCTGTGAGTGCTATTGTGTCCGGGGATGTCTCCTTGATTCTTTCGTGCCACTCCTCGTATTTGTTTGTTATTCCATCTGCATTTGTATACCACACCTTCAACTTCTTTTCTAAGACTGTGGTCTGGGAGGTATATTGGGGTTGGGGAAGTGGGAGACCTGGTAAGGAACTATGGGTTGTTGCTGTGGGGGTGGAGTTTGTAATGTAGTGGGTGGGGGCATTGGATGTGGCATGGATGTTTTGATTTAGAGTGTTTGGTTGCACTGTGGTTGACCTGGTTGGGAGGCTTCTATAGGAAGTTGAGAGGGAGGCTGTATTTGATCTTCTTCCTGGGTCTGGGTGTGTGTGTGTGTGTGTGTGTGTGTGTGTGTGTGTGTGTGTGTGTGTGTGTGTGTGTGTGTGTGTGTGTGCGTGCGTGCGTGCGTGCGTGTGTGTGTGTGCGTGTGTGTGTGTGTGTGTGTTTTTTGTGTGTGTGTACTCACCTAATTGTGGTTGCAGGGGTCGAGACTCAGCTCCTGGCCCCGCCTCTTCACTGATTGCTACTAGGTCCTCTCTATCTCTCTGCTTCCTGAGCTTTAACATACCTCTTCTTAAAACTATGTATGGTTCCTGCCTCCACTACTTCACTTGCTAGGCTATTCC
>NW_027195940.1:0-10000 GCF_038502225.1 Cherax quadricarinatus | reverse complement strand
TGTCATCAGACTGACAGCTTCAACCTGTCATCAGACTGACAGCTTCAACCTGCCATCAGGCTGATAACTTCAACCTGTCATCAGACTGACAGCATCAACTTCGAGAGAATATTTTATTTCTCACGTCAGCTGTCACTGGGTAATATTATTTATTTTGACTGACTAAATCTTGATCTTGTGCAAGAAAGGTATATAATACCGACAAGATGAAATTAAGACACATGTGCAACATCTGGGTATCTTTATTGTAGACGTTTCGCCATCCAGTGACTTCATCAATACAAATTCTAGGACATAACTTGAAGACAGTAAGATGAGGTAATCAGTCGCTCAACCTTGGAGTAGGTGCGAAGAGCACCGTGGTCGTGGAGATTCTGAAGCAGAAGCAAGGAGCCTGGCGCTTATATAGTAACGTCAGGTGTAGCAGACGAGGGCATAGTCACTGGTAGGCGGGATTCCCCAGTGGAAGTAGGTCCTTCTCAAAGAGATGGGTTAGTTGTAGTAGCAGTTGTCGTAGTCGTGAAGGTTATGTACATGTCCTCAGAATCAAGATTCCATGATGTTGCAGTGTCTGACAAGTTGTGCAAGAATGGGAAATCCCGCCTACCAGTGACTATGCCTTCGTCTGCTACACCTGACGTTACTACATAAGCGCCAGGCTCCTTGCTTCTGCTTCAGAATCTCCACGACCACGGTGCTCTTCGCACCTACTCCAAGGTTGAGGGACTGATTACCTCATCTTACTGTCTTCAAGTTATGTCCTAGAATTTGTATGATAAAGCCACTGGATGGCGAAACGTCTACAGTAAAGATACCCAGATGTTGCGCATGTGTCTTAATTTCAAATCTTGATCGTCTCACAGAGTTCCAAATTCATTTTCTTTCCATATTTACTTCATATTCAGACATTATCCTCATCATCTATGCTAGGTGTTGCCTCCCATTCCCCAGGCGCAGTGACCCCTACGAGTTTAGCTCTCCCTCGCCACTACATCAACAATACCTTTATGAGTGCAGGAAAATTATTAATAAATAGGAGGGTGTTGAGCTGTGAGTTAAGAATGTAAGTGAATATGACGAGTGATAATGATGTCCTGAATATGACACCGACAATGTCCAGCAATAGTGGTGAATCATCAATGTGATTCACCACTATTCATGAATATGAATCATGAATATGATTCACCACTATTCATGAATATGAATCATGAATATGATTCACCACTATTCATGAATATGAATCATGAATATGATTCACCACTATTCATGAATATGAATCATGAATATGATTCACCACTATTCATCAATATGAATCATGAATATGATTCACCACTATTCATGAATATGAATCATGAATATGATTCACCACTATTCATGAATATGAATCATGAATATGATTCACCACTATTCATGAATATGAATCATGAATATGATGCACCACTATTCATGAATATGAATCATGAATATGATTCACATGAATAGTGGTGAATCACTATTCATGAATATGAATCATGAATATGATTCACCACTATTCATGAATATGAATCATGAATATGATTCACCACTATTGCTGGACATTGTCGGTGTCATATTCAGGACATCATTATCACTCGTCATATTCACTTACATTCTTAACTCACAGCTCAACACCCTCCTATTTATTAATAATTTTCCTGCACTCATAAAGGTATTGTTGATGTAGTGGCGAGGGAGAGCTAAACTCGTAGGGGTCACTCCGCCTGGGGAATGGGAGGCAATCAGGATCGATTCAAACGATAGACTGGCGTGTGTGTGTGTGTGTGTGTATGTGTGTGTGTGTGTGTGTGTGTATGTGTGTGTGTGTGTGTATGTGTGTGTGTGTATGTGTGTGTGTATGTGTGTGTGTATGTGTGTGTGTGTGTGTGTATGTGTGTGTGTATGTGTGTGTGTATGTGTGTGTGTATGTGTGTGTGTGTGTGTGTGTGTGTGTGTGTGTGTGTGTGTGTGTGTGTGTGTGTGTGTGTGTGTGTATGTGTGTGTGTGTATGTGTGTGTGTATGTGTGTGTGTATGTGTGTGTGTGTGTGTGTGTGTGTGTGTGTGTGTGTGTGTGTGTGTGTGTGTGTGTGTGTGTGTGTGTGTGTGTGTGTGATGGAGGTGACGTGCGCCGAATACGCTACAGGTTATTCCTCGTTCATCACACTACCACTGCTTGCATTGCCTCTGTTCCAGTCAGACTGGCAGTTAGGTCACAGTGGTTGCCTGGGGACCTCCAGCAACTCTGATTCGCTGTCAGGTCTGTAAGTCAACCAGTTGGGTGAGAGGTTGACTCCAGCCGAACTGATGTCATATTTTCAGCCCTGGTTGACGTCGGACTCTCGCTAGCAGACTGAGTACACACATTCGGGTATATATCCTGTGTGAGATGAAAAGCCAATTGTAGTGAGTGACATCACTTTGCTCTATCCCTCATTAACATCTCGTTGCTCTGTTGCGCTTTGTATATACTATTAATCCTGAAGGAGGGAATATACGGGCTCTTTAAAAACTACCGTTTGTGTTGGTCTTTGCCGTTTGAGGTTGTTCTTTGTTTGGAGACTTGATTTCTGGCCAGGTAATACAGGATCATTCTCAGTGTACTTGTGTTCGTAATGGTGGTGGTGATGGGGGTGGTGGTGGTGGGGGTGGGGGTGGTGGGGGTGGTGGGGGTGGTGGTGGTGGGGGTGGTGGTTTTGGGGGTGGGGGTGGTGGGGTGGTGAGGGTGTTGATGATGATGGTTATTATGGGGGTGGTGGTGGGGGATGGTGATGACGGTGGTGGTGATGATGAGGACGATGGTGGTGGTGGTGGTGGTGCAGCAGCAGCAGCAGCAGTTGTAATAGTGGTGGTTGTGTGTTCTTGCTGATAGTGATGATAGTAAGGGAGGCGGTGGCAGCACTGCTGATAATGATGTCTATGACGATGATGGTGATAATTATAATTATGTAACTTAAGTAAGGCCAGGTTACAATAGCAGTGCAATTTCTAGTAACACTCACGAACCAGCATACGTATATTCAACAACACTTATAATCAGCAGATATGTCCAGTAACACTCACCATAATTCCACTATCATACATATACAAACGTATTATATCCAGTAACACTCTTAAACCAGCATGTATATGTCCACTAACATTCATATACAAATGTATCATATCCAGTAACACTCTTAAACCAATATATATCCTCAGTAACATTCATAAACCAGCATATATGTCCATTAACATTCCAGTAAAGCTGACTTGGTCCTCTATTACTCACACCGAGATCTAAAGGCAGAAAAAAAAAACATTAATTTTAATACGTGCTGCTCTTAAGATTTGTAGTGGTGAATATCTTTCTGGCGAAGAAACTCTCATGGAAAACATTTCCATTGATGAGTAAGACGTGTACACCACCTGGGTATCTTTATTCTGGAGACGTTTCGCCAACCAGTGGCTTTGTTTATCTTATTCATCAACTTGTCGCTATTATACACCATTAACGCTGTAATACTTTATCCGTCCTGGAGCTTTCTAGGGATATCTAGTAAAAATCTAAGTAATCTCTCAATCCGAAGACAAAAACCTTCAGTGAAAGTCGGTTGATCTTTCCTCCTGGGTCGTTGGCGTCAGTTATCACGCCTCTTCTAAAGAAAGACTAACAGGAGTATTGTTGTACTCTCTCGAAGATGAATAAAAAGTCAATACATGATAGCTGGTACAATTCATCAAACCCGCATTTGCAAGATTATTATTATTTTTATTAATATTATTATTATTATTATTATTATTATTATTATTATTATTATTATTATTATTATTATTATTATTATTATTAAAACCAAGCGCTAAAGTCACCAGGGAGTATTTAGGAGAAAAATCTTTTGATACCATTCGGTTCGTCCTGGATGACTGCCGAGGCAAAACGGTTCAGGACCTTTTCTATTTGATCTTCTCTTCGTTTCTCGCTTCACGTGGGATTTGACAATGGGCCAGGAGACACGGAAATATCGTTATAAGGGTCTTCTCTAAAAAAAAACATCAAAAATATTCACCAAAACGCCTCGCGCTGACAGGATCACAGACGCAGCTGGTTTCTACAGCGGTAATTTGTATGTAGGCGAGACAGACAGAGATTTGAACACTAGATATCAGAAGCACAATTATGCACACATGGTTCATGACACACGCAACACATGCATGATATACCACAACACACATTCATCATTTACCGCACTCAGGCACATCTTATATACCAAGCAAATGACAAATTCAAACTAAGGGGCCCCGAGGCTGCAACTCTTCACCTCACCGACACAACACAGCAAAACTGTGATTTACGCCTCAAAATAGCCAACTGCACATCTCATCTTGGATCAACATGAATGAAACACAGACTGCTGCGACCTGACCTGTGTAGCCTGACTTATTGATGTGGACGTCAGTGAGCGTTACCTGACTCACTGTTATAGACGTTACCGAGTGTCACCTGACTCACTGATACAGACGTTACCGAGCGTCACCTGACTCATTGATACAGACATAACCAAACATTACCTGACTCACTGATACAGATGTTAACAAGCATCACCTGACTCACTGCTACAGACATAACCAAGCATTACCTGACTCATTGATACAGACGTTAACAAGCATTACCTGGCTCAATGATACAGACGTCACTGTTACCATGACTCACTGATACAGACATTACTGATCATTACCTGACTCACTGACACAGACATCAGTGAGCATTACCTGACTCACTGATACAGACGTCAGTGAGCATTACCTGACTCAGTGATACAGAAATCATCACTAGACTTGCGCCTGGCATCTCTGTTTTTACATACTGCCGAGTGTGTGCGTATGTGTGTGTGTACTCACCTAATTGTACTCACATAGTTGTGGTTGCAGGGGTCGAGACTCAGCTCCTGGCCCCGCCTCTTCACTGATCGCTACTAGGTCCTCTCTCTCCCTGCCCCATGAGCTTTATCATACCTCGTCTTAAAGCTATGTATAGTTCCTGCCTCCACTACTTCACTTGCTAGACTATTCCACTTCCTGACGACTCTATGACTGAAGAAATACTAACATTCCTTTGACTCATCTGAATCTTCAACTTCCAATTGTGTCTTCTTGTCTCTGTGTCCCCTCTCTGGAACATCCTGTCTCTGTCCACCTTGTCTATTCCACGCAGTATTTTGTATGCCGTTATCATGTCTTCCCTGACCCTCCTGTCCTCCAGTGTTGTCAGGCCGATTTTCCTTAACCTTTCTTCATAGGACATTCCTCTTAGCTCTGGAACTAACTTTGTCGCTAACGTTCTCACTTTCTCTAACTTCTTGACGTGCTTGACCAAGTGTGGGTTCCAAACTGGTGCTGCATACTCCAGTATGGGCCTAACGTACACGGTGTACAGTGTCTTGAACGATTCCTTACTAAGGCGCCCATATGCTGCAGCAGTTATATGGCTGATGTGTGTGCTTCCGGAGACGTGCTCGGCATTATACTCACCCCAAGACCTTTCTCCTTTAGCGTGGTTGGCAGTCTTTGGGCACCTAGCCTATACTCTGTCTGCAGTCTTCTTTGCCCTTCCCCGATCTCCATGACTTTGCATTTGGCGGGGTTAAATTCAAGAAGCCAGTTGCTGGACCAGGTGTCCAGCCTGCCCAGATCTCTTTGAAGTCCTGCCTGATCCTCATCTGATTTAATTCTCCTCATTAACTTCACATCGTCTTCGAACAAGGACACTTCTGAGTCTATCCCTTCCATCATGTCATTCACATACACCAAAAATAGCAATGGTCCTAGGACTGACCCCTGTGGGATCCCGCTCGTCACAGGCGCCCACTGTGATACCTCATCACGTACCATGACTCGTTGTTGCCTTCCTGTCAGGTATTCTCTTATCCACTGCAGTGACCTTCCTGTTATGCGGGCCTGATCCTCTAGCTTTTGCACCAATCTCTTGTGAGAAACCAAGTCGAAGGCCTTCTTGCAGTCCTAGAAAATGCAATAAACCCACCCCTCTTTCTCGTGTCTTACTTCTGTTACTTTGTCATAAAACTCCAGAAGGTTTGTGACACAGGATTTGCCTTCCATGAATCCATGCTGGTTGTCGTTTTTAATCTTGTTCCGTTCCAAGTACTCCACCACCCAGTCCAAGAAAATGCAATCCACCCACCCCTCTCTCTCTTGTCTTACTGCTGTCACCCTGTAATAGAACTCCAGTAGGTTTGTGACAAAGGATTTCCCGTCCCTGAAACCTTGTTGGTTGTTGCTGATAAGCTCGTTTCTTTCTAGGTGTTCCATCACTCTTCTCCTGATAATCTTCTCCATGACTTTGCATACTATACATGTCAATGACACTGGTCTATAGTTCAGTGCTTCTTGTATGTCTCCTTTTTTTAAAAATTTGGACTACATTTGCTGTCTTCCATGCCTCAGGCAATCTCCCTGTTCCGATAGATGTGTTGAATATTGTTGTTAGGGGTACACATAGCGCCTCTGCACCCTCTCTCAGGACCATGGAGAGATGTTATTCGGCCCCATCGCCTTTGAGGTGTCTAGCTCGCTCAGCAGCCTCTTCACTTCTTCCTCGGTTGTATGTATTGTGTCCAACACTCGGCGGTGTACCCCACCTTTCCGTCTTTCTGGAGTCCTTTCTGTCTTCTGTGTGAACACTTCTTTGAATCTCATGTTGAGCTCCTCAGATACTTCTTGGTCGTTTCTTGCGATCACTCCTCCTTCCTTCCTTAGCCTGATTACCTGGTCCTTGACTGTTGGTTTCCTCCTAATGTGGCTGTACAACAGCTTCGGGTCAGATTTGGCTTCCGCTGCTATGTCATTTTCATATTGTCGTTGGGCCTCCCTTCTTACCTGTGGATATTCATTTCTGGCTCTACGACTGCTCTCCTTATTATCCTGGGTCCTTTGCCTTCTATACTTCTTCCATTCCCTAGCACACTTGGTTTTGGCCTTCCTGCACCTTTGAGTGAACCACGGGCTAATCCTGGTTTTTTCGTTATTCCTGTTATCCTTGGGTACAAACCTCTCCTCAGCTTCCTTGCAAATTGTTGTCACATATTCCATCATCTCGTTTACTGACTTCCCTGCCAGTTCTTTGTCCCACTGAACCCCGTTTAGGAAGTTCTTCATTCCCGCATAGTCACCCTTCTTGTAGTCTGGCTTTATTCGTCTGGCTCTTCCTGCTCCCTCCTCCACTTGTAACTCTACTGTGTATTCGAATCTTAAAACCACATGATCGCTGGCCCCAAGGGGTCTTTCATATGTGATGTCCTCAATATCTGCACTACTCAAGGTGAATACTAGGTCCAGTCTCGTTGGTTCATCCTCTCCTCTCTCTCTTTGGTGGTGTCCCTTACGTGTTGGTACATTAAATTTTCCAGTACCACCTTCATCATCTTAGCCCTCCACGTTTCTTGGCCCCCATGTGGCTCCAAGTTCTCCCAATCAATTTCCTTGTGGTTGAAGTCACCCATGATCAGTAGCTTAGCCGTACTCGCATGATCCATTCTCGCCACTTCAGCCAGTGTGTCAAACATCGCTCTATTACTCTCATCATAATCTTGCCTTGGCCTCCTGCTGTTCTGTGGTGGGTTATACATCTCTGAAATTACCACCTTGGGACCTCCAGACTGAAGCGTTCCTACTATGTAATCCCTTGCTTCTCGACTGTCTCATCTCTCCAGCTCATGAAATTCCCATCGATTCTTGACCTGCATGCTACTCCTCCACCCCCTCTGTTCCCTGTCTTTTCTCAGGCTCTGATATCCCGTTGGAAAGATGGGATCTGTTATCATCCCTGTGAGCTTAGTTTCTGTGAGAGCTATGATGTCCGGTGATGCCTCTTTGACTCTTTCGTGCCACTCCTCCCACTTATTTGTTATTCCACCAGCGTTGGTGGACCATACCTTCACTTTCCTCTCCAACTCTGTTTTGGGGGGTCTGTGAGGGTGGGGGACCTGGCAATGTACGTGAGATTCTATAGCTGAACGTTGGGTGGCAGCTGTGGGTGTGGATTTGTGTTTGTGTTGGGATAGTGTGATTGGTTGAGGGTTTCTGGAGATGGTTCTATATGTGCTTGCTCTTGCTGCTCTGCCCTGCTCTGGTTGTTCTCTGTTGATTCTGTCCTTGTGTGTGTACTCACCTAATTGTACTCACCTAATTATGGTTGCAGGGGTCGATACTCAGCTCCTGGCCCCGCCTCTTCACTGATTGCTACTAGGTCCTCTCTCTCTCTCTCTGCTTCCTGCTTTCCTGTTTGTGTGTGTGTGTGTGTGTGTGTGTGTGTGTGTGTGTGTGTGTGTGTGTGTGTGTGTGCTCTTCTACTAGGGGATAAATATCTTTGCAATTGTGTCTTTGCCAACTGGTACATGTGTCAACACTCCTGAACCAGTATATATAAAGAATCTATCACACACACACACACACACACACACATACACACAAACATTTTATATATATATATATATATATATATATATATATATATATATATATATATATATATATATATATATATATATATATATATATATTTATATATTATATAGGGCTGTACCATCTCTAGAACTTTACTGGGGACCCTCATCATCCTTAGAGAAGACAATAAACGTACCTCAGGAAAAACTCAAGGTTCTCTAGGGAGCTGTTTGAATAATTTCTTCTCCTACTACCCCCTATAATTTATATTATGTATGTACTTTATTAATAGACAGAATGCATTGATAGAAAGCACAAGCATGAGTACACTGGTACAATATATCAAAGATTATGAATCTCCTCCAGCTCCTCCGAACCCGGAAGCGAGCCCAGTATGCAGCATGTATTTCCCCATTCGATGGCCACGTTGAGGCGCTGGAACATGAAAGTGGCTGCGTTTGGGCCTCTGGTAGTGTCGATGAGTCTGGAACTCAGTTCTTTAAGGAAACGTGTGGCATGTTTTCCCCATGATCCCAAGGTCTCTGATCCCACTGGGACAAAATGATACTGTTGGCTTATGTCCCTGTACTTGCTGATCTTGTACTCCTCCCTGTGGACAGCAGCTCCTCCCTGTCGCCCGACACTGTGATGGATATAGGTGTCAGCCAGTGTGGACACACAAGTATAGTCCCATGCTAAGAGCTTGCCATTCGTCCAAGGATAGATGGTGATCCCATCAGGGCGGTTTGCTGGGTTGTGGGTGTTGTTGGCTGCTAGTAATTGGGGCTCCTTCTCGGCAGGGCATCCAGCTGTAGCAAGGGTTCTCTTTATGATGTCGTTGACCTCATTGTGTCTTGCATGCCAGCCCTTGGTTTTGGAACAGTTAAGACCATGTAGACCATATTGGTCGGCTTGCACATCGCCGCAAATACTCGTATATTCCGTGTGAATTGGGGTAGCAAGGCGCAGAGCCACTGCAATACGGAAGGTCTTTAGGATCAAGGCGCTTTCCCATTGCCGATATGGAAAATGCTCGGAGGAAGTCCCCGGAGTGAGGTGCGCTCGCAGGTGCGCTCTCAGAACTTGCGATCTTGGCTTAAATAGCAAAGCTCATCTTGCCATATAGGACAAGCAAATATTTGTGTATGCAATAATTTCTCCAAAATCATTCTGAACCTAACGAAAAAAATATATTCCACTGTGTTTGTATAGTATTAAATTACTGTAAACAAATCTAAAATATATTTAGTTGGGTTAGGCTAAAATAAATTGTTATTGTTATAATAAGGTTAGGTAAGTTTTCTAAGATTCTTTTGGAGCAAAATTAAATTTTTTTACTTTAACATTAATGAAAAAATATATCTTTAAAAGTATAAGAGAAATTTTTAGAAAGGACTTAATTTTAAATGAGTTCTTGCTAATTGACCAGTTTTACATATTCGGCACGACATATAAATATATATATATATATATATATATATATATATATATATATATATATATATATATATATATATATATATATATATATATATACTATATATATATATA